>NC_061513.1:157676987-157746631 GCF_022539505.1 Lolium rigidum | reverse complement strand
ATCCGGGAAAATAGGATTTTTGGTAAAACTTCCTTCCACAGTTGATCTTCCGAAATATTGCATCCCGACGGTGCTTTTTCCAGCAGAATCCTGGCTCCGGTGCTCGATCTCCAAATAATCATGAAACATGCAAAATAGATGAAATAACATAAGTATTGTGTCCCAATATAAAATATATCAATGAATAACAGCAAATTATGATATAAAATAGTGATGCAAATTGGACGTATCAATCACCTGGAGGAGGCCAATGAAGGACCAGAAGGAGCAGATGAGATCTGCTATGAAGAACCAGACATCTCTGGAGGAGTAGAGGGGGTAGATTACCTGATCGTGTATGGAACTGGGGAAGTTCCGGAAGAAGACAACGCTTAAGCAACATAATTAGTAATAGTTGAGTAGCACGAACTCTATAGTATTTAGTTGCTCGAGTAGAAATGGTACTTAATCTGCTTAGACCTATATTATATAAGTTAAGTATGGTTCACCTAGAACCTCTGAGTTATCCTCTATGGATCTAGGAGGAGCTCCAATGCGATATACATATATGGCTTGTAATCTTAAGTGAGTAAAATAAAGATCAGGTATGTTTCTGTTGCACTACTCTGAGACATGTAATATTTGCAGATTGGTACTTCGCACATGTTATATCAATAATTGGCATACTACAACATGCAGTGGTATGCTGGGTCACCACACAAAGCTACGTAGTGTTAGAGTATGACTGATCCTCTCTCTTAGTTCGGACTGATGAGTGAATTTATTAGATACATACAACTTATAACTAAAGGTTTAAGGTTCAGCATCTAAGAAAAGAAATATTGCGGCATGCACCCGCTTGGCATGTTAAGACTAAAAAAGGAGCATAAAGATAAAGATGAGTGTTAGGCCATTAGGGTATGATGATCAACCCTCTATTTCAACTCAGATTTTTTGCTTGAGTTGGCTAGAGCATCAACCCTAACCCTATACATAGTGCAATTGGCCCCAGACCAGTGTTTAAGTGCCGCATGAGCTTTGCTAGTTCAGATGTTTCAGCTCGTGTGAACCACGTGCTGCTACTAGGACTTTTTAGAGCCAGCGTGGAGCTCCTTGCATGATTACGGCCGCAGTTTTGCGTCAACAAACCCCCAACTTTTCCGTTCAAAAGCGTAATTAGCCTTGTCCTGTCTGTCTTATTCTTGTTGCTTTGAGTCGCCTGCAAGTTGCGACGACGCGAATGGATTGAGAATTGAGATGCTGTCGAGCCGGGCAGGGCTTCATGGGCGGCGGCGCACGCTGTCCTCGCCGCAACCCCATCCAATGATCGCTCATCAGGTCTCAGGATGCCCATCATTACCGCTCGCCTGCGTGCTTAGTTAACAAATGTTTTGGCTAAGCACGCCGTGTTTTTATTAGTAACGTACGAGTCGACGCTACCCTCCGAGGAAGAAGCAAGCGCTTCAGCAGTCTGCAGCAACGTTGACAGAAACTGCTGGATCAAGAATTGAAAACTGCTGCGGCTGTCGGGGAAACACCATACGGCTGCTACTTCACCTTTCTTTGTTAATTGGGTTTGGCAGAAGCTGTGGTGAGATTCCACATCATGTCGGGAGAGTGTACATGGTGGAGCCTCGTCAGTCGTACCCCCTCCGTCCACGAATAAGAGCAAGAACAATAGCATAGCCAGCAGTTAGCTGTAGTGGTTTGCAATGTCATCTATAGTCAACTTATAGCTATCATCTACAATAGTGGACTCTAACAATATACTACTTTATCAAAAATTTCACTCTCACAAAGTGCCTAGAAGCCCACTAACCTTCTCTCTTCTATTTTCACTCCTCCAACTAAGTAAAGATATAATATTTTATTTGTTATAGCCAGCTGACTATACCTTATTGTACTTGCTCTAAGTGAACATCTAGCTCTAAACTTTGTCCACAAAAGAGTGTACTTCTATCTTCCCAATGCATTTTAATTGCTTCTCTCTCATCGCACGAAAATCAAACCCAATAATATTGAGCACATGTTCTCCTTGTTTTCTACAAGCACTTAGCTCATTGGAGGTGAACTAATTAAAGAGGGAAGATGTATTTTCTCGATGCATTTTTTACTTCACTTCATAATTTATCTTGAAAACCCTGCACGTACACTAATTTATGAACGGAGGGAGTAAGTCATAACCAAGAACTCCCAAAAAAAATTGAACATGGCATTGCTATTTTGGCCGTGTTTCCAACTTCTCTGTTTTGCTAATTGCTACCAAATTCCTGATTTCCTATGCTGTTTACGTATTCACGGCTCCTCCTCCTCTCTTCTGCGCCCGTAGGTCCAGTACCGGCGCAAGCAACGAGAAAGGAACGGAATCCAGATGTGAAATCCAGCATGGGATTTACCCGCATCTGACATCATGAAGACACCAATCGCTCGCATGAGATTAGAAAGGAGCGAGAGCAGTACGGAACAGAGTAGTAACTTCTCTGCAAGCATGTCACACCAGACTGACGATTAGGTCTTAAAGCGGGCGTTCTTCCATGCGCCATGGTTTGGCCCATCGGGTAATTTGACTCTGTGGAGACGACGACCTCCAACCTCCAGGCTCCAGTCACCTCACCTCACCTCACCGTATGCCTGTTTCAGTTTACTGATGACTGATGTGCTGCTACGCACTACAGAGCACCTGCATTGCATCAGAGCAGTCATTGACCACTAGTAGAAAATCTCTCATGCGTACCGGTTCCAGAGGGGCATTCGTACCGGTTTTGCAACCGGTACAAATTATTCGGCACTAAAGCCCCCCCCTTTCGTACCGGTTGCTTACGAACCGGTATAAAACGGGCCTCCACGTGGGCCACCAGGAGAGCTCAGGGGCTAAGGATCTTTGGTACCGGTTGGTAATACGAACCGGTACCAAAGGTTCCCCCGCGAGCGGGAATTTGCCCAAATCTCCGCCGCGGCGGAGAATTGGTTTTTTAGGGTTTTGGAGAGGTTTAGGGATATCGGTTTGATTCATATCGCGTCGATGCACCAGAAACGCGTTTGGGTTTAGGTAGTACATGAAGATCAAGATGATGCATAGCAAGTTGGTGCATATAATATAACACACATGTTATTGCATGAGATCGCAAATTAAGTAGCACTATGCATGAAGATCGATCTTCATGCATAGTGGTGCTCTCCGAGGCGTACTCTATATATGTCTATTACATGTAGCATAGTGGTACTCTTCGAGTCAACTATATATGTAACATGTACATCTTCATTCATAGTGGTGCTCTGCGAGTTGTGGTATGACGTCCCGAAGGAAAAATCCCGCCAATTCCTCGCCTATTGCTATGAAGCGGTCATCGATTGAGAGCTTGTTCCGCTTTCTTGCCAACTATAAAAGAATAAGATACAAATGAATACATGAAACAACTATTACTGAAACTCAAGCACAACTTATGATAACAAAACAAATTTGTGAAGATTGTTTTTGTACCTCTTTATTTCTTTCATTATTCGTTCTCTCGTTGACAATTCTGTGGATGTACTCGCAAACGAAGAATCCACGAGAGATCGGTCCCCGGAGGTTGTTGCGGGCATTTCTTTACAAGAATATAATTCAATCAAACAATAGTCAAGTATGATAATTAAAAGGTGTGTGGACCTAGGTAGTACTACTTACTTTCGCACGCCATCGCAGCTTCGGTGTCCATTCACGGGACGTATCTTCCTTGATGAAAGTTTGCCATACGCTGCTCGACAAAAGAAAATGCATAAAAGAGTCATACGCTGCTCGACAAAATTAACGAAACAAACCGATAAGAATTAAAATTACCTTCTGAGCATTAAAAAACAAGACAAGTATAGATCCTTTTTTTTGCTTAGTGAGTCCAAGACTTCAACTTCTCCGATTTCCAAATTGATGACGAGAAGAATAAAGTGAAACCTACGCACGTTTCAATATGTAGTGTCATATATATAAGTCATTAGTTAAAATTTTGACATACGGTGAGCAAAATATAATGTGTTATAAGACGAGTAAGACTCACTCAAAGTTGTAAGGCCAAAGTATTAGCTTTTTGTCACGTTGTCGCTTCAAAAACCTTAGCAAAGTCTGCGGTGTATCCTTGTTATAGAGGGGATTCTCTATGGTTTTGACATGCATTGTGTTCGGGTCAATGAACCCAATGTCTGTGATATCGTCCCTTTTGCATTCGAGCATCTTCGATCCGCATAATATAGCGCACAAAAAATTATAATCTGCGGACAATGAACGACTTCTCAAATTAAATAAATAAATCACTTACGGACAATAGCAACCGATGATTGATTTGTCGAGGGCCCGGAGATTGTATAACTGAAAGAGTTCGGCGAAGTCAACGTTCACACAGTACTCCCGGAAGTAGTGCTCTTCCCTAACTCGCACCATGATAGTCTCGATCCCTTCCTTTGAGGCCTTAAGGTACCACGAATGCAAGTTACGCATACTTGTTGGTAACTTCCTGACATTCTCGACCAAATCTTTCCCTTGAACAAACTGATATGCTCGTTCAGCTAAGGCGTAATCAGTTGCGTCTTGTCGAGAACTTTGAACGGTCTTCCCGTCAAACACCTTGAGAGGGGCGACCGATTGAACGGGTTGTTGTCCGAGCTGGTAGACACCGTGTATCCCTTTTATCTCCCTGATACCCGATTGAACGGGTTTTGTCGCCTCGATCATCTTGTCATACGACCTTTCAATAGAACGCACATAGTCAGATGGCGGCGATGGTACAGGGTCATATAGATTGTCAACAGTACGCACAACTTTCTCCCGATCTAGTGTCTTCTCGAAAGGTATCTCTGGCACTTTCGGTGCAAAAATTTCTTCACCTCGGCCTGAACGGCCTCCGCGTTTTCCTCCGGAGTTTTTTCCCAAGGTAACTTCTCGGTAGGCGGCAGTTGTTTCTCCTTTCTAGCTTTCTTCCTAGGCGGCGTACCGTTCCGCTTAACGGACGCTGTCTTACGCGGAGGATCTCGAGATGGTGGACTCACGCTCGGGGTCCCTCTCGGGTAGGTGTGGACTTGGCTGCTCACCGGGACTGCCACCGGGAGGAGTCGATGGCATTTGCTGCTCATGTGTAGGAGCTCGGTGGCCTTTGCAAAAGGACGACGTACTTCTTCGGCCATAGGGCGAAACCGTGCTTGACATCGGCCGGTGTCCTCTCATCTTCACCTCTAGGAATATCAAGCTCCACTTTTTCAAAACCCGAAACAACTTCATCCACCCCGACACGAACACAACCAGGTGGAATGGGCATATGATGGTGCATTGCTCCATCTTCACTTGGGTACACATAGCCGACCGCCACCTTAACGTACGCGGTCCCGATTAACATATGTAGCTCGCAATCTGTCTTCTCCGTGACATAATCCACGGGGTAGCTTCCTCCACATCCGTCAAGATGCGAGGAACCGACACCGCTTCTTCGCCGAGATGGGGCAGCATCGGCTTGTGGATCCCGTAGAAACAGCGGCCGATCGGGTGCCCTCTCGATTTCTCTCAAGAGCCTCCACCCTAGATAACAACTCCGTTACAATGTCGGCGTCCTTCTTCTTCTTTCGCGAACGGCTTCTATAAGTGTCGCCGCTGTCCGGCCACGCTTCCTTCATGGTGAGACTCGGGCGAGCTCGTACCCGTCCAACATGTTCGTGGTTCCCGCAGAGCGAGTGTCAGCTCGTCATTCTCTCGATCGGGAATGTACTCTCCCTTTCTGACCTTGTCAATTGCATCTACAAGCTTCGGTACAATTGCCTCAATTTTTTCCTTCCATTTTCCCTTCGCAACGATCAACCCTGTCTTTGGGTCCAACCCTGCCCCATGAGCGAACAACCATAACTTATACCGTTCGGGCCAGTCCCATGTTTGTGGAGTGATTCCATGATCCATCAGTTTATTCTCAAACGCTGTCCACTTCGGAATGGCACTCTTGTAGCCACCTGACCCCAAATGATGCGGAAGTTTCTTCTTTGCAGCATTTTCGGTATTTTTCTTCGATCGGGACACAAAAGTAGACGATTGCTTATACTCCTTAAATGCGGCCCAGTTGATCTTTTATCTTCACTAGATTATCATCGAATACCGGATCTTCATTCTTATATTTGTCCCATAAATTTTTCTTGAAGGTCCGGAATTGTATGGCCATCTTCTTCCATGTCCATTCCTTGACTTTATTCTTCCGGCCTTCCGTCATGTCTTCCGGTAGGCTGAACTTTGTCATGAGCGTGTCCCAAAGAAATTTTTTCATCGCGTCGTTGACATAACTAGCACCACTCTCCGGGTTCTTCGGCTTATGCCACTCTTGAATGCTGATCGGTACATGGTCCCTAACAATAACTCCGGATTGACTTGTAAATTTGCGGCAAAACTCCTTGGGCTCCACTCGGTTCACCATTATCCTTGAATGCCGTGAGGGCTAACCTGCCCTCGCACTTTAGCACCCGCGTCGGGCCTCGTTTTGATCTAACAGACTTGCTCGATGATCCAGAAGGCTAAAAGAAAAAATTATTCGTTAATAAGTGCAATACATATAAATGAATGCATCTAGGGATGAACATATAGACTAATTGATACATAGATATACACCTCGCCGGAGTTTGTGATGGACACTTCGTTGTCTCTTCTAACTTGTTCGGACTCAAGTCCCTCGCCAAAATCATTCAGAAAGTCTTGGTAATCGTTGTCATCGTCGGGTTCCGGACCACGGGCACTCTCATAGATCAATTGCTGCACCGCTTCTTCCCCCTCCTCATCTCGGACGAAGGTGCCGTCCTCCATACCTCAATGTCACTGCAAAATTAAGAAAGCAATTGTATTTCATTCATCATGTCATGATCATATAACGGACCGCCACGGCCACGGACACGGTGTTCCCCCTCCTCCTCTCGCTCTTCTCTCTTTTTCTCGACCCTAACACTAACACTCGGCGCTCCTCCTCTCGCTCTTCTCTCTATGTCGCGGCGGCACCGCCACGGACTCGGCACCGCTACAGACCCTAACCCTAACACTCGGCGCTCCTCCTCTCGCTCTTCTCTCTATGCCGCGGCGGCAATTGGTGGTCTTGGTTTGCAATTTGGAGTTGGTTTGTGAATATTCCAAAATTTGGGGCAATCTAAAATTTGTTTCAAAGTTGCCACTTTGCATGCTTATATTAAGAGTTTGACTTTGAATCAGCAAGGTTGACTTTGACCAAGTTGTTCACTTTTATGAGTACTATTGATCCGGGCAAAAAGATTAGCAAGTTTAGTTTAGAAATAGTTAACCAAAGGGGCTCAAAGTAGGCATCATATTATTTTTGGCAGATTTGACCATTAGCATGTCACTTAGGTTTTTTCACTTTCTTCCCTTTTTCCGATCACACATTTATAAAGTCATGTGGGTTCTCAAGGACTAGCGCAACAAGTCATACTGTGTTTACACCGTCTACACAAGATTCGCTTCCTAAACTAAACAAATTCAACCTTATTTGTAAATTCTGTGTGCAAAATTCTCAGGAAATGAACGGGCTGCAAAATTAGACACCAAAGTATTTTGATCAAACGGCGCTGCAAAATCCGGGGAGACTCGGGTCGCCGTCGCCAGCGCCATAAACGGCGCTCGACGGCCGTTCTCGCGGGCCAGGGGAGGAGCAGGAGTGGTGGCGCGGCTCGTGGGGGAAGGAGTGGCTGGGGTCCGTGGCGGCGGAACGTGGCCGCAGGGTCGTGGTAGAGCGGCAGTAGGCGAGGGGAGCGGCTGCCGGCGAGGCACCGCGGCAGCGGCAGGGCAGCGGCAGGGCAGGGGCAGCGGCAGAGGCAGCGGCAGGGCAGGGGCAGCGGCAGGGCAGGGGCAGGGGAAGGGCAGCGGCAGCGGCAGGGCAGGGCAGGGGCAGCGGCAGGGCAGGGCAGGGGCAGCGGCAGGGCAGGGGCAGCGGCAGGGCAGCGGCAGCGGCAGGGCAGCGGCAGGGCAGGGGCAGGGCACCGCGGCAGCGGCAGGGCAGGGGCAGGGCGCGCTAGCTGGTGGCGGCGCGGCGCGGCTTTTCCTCGAACACCCTGCGGGCGTGCGTGAGGGGGAGGCCGGCGGCGACCGTGGCGCGGCAGCCGACGCGCGCGCGGGCTCCTCCCGGCGAGGCGCGCCGGCCAGGGAGGCGAGGGAGGCGAGGGAGGCGAGGGAGGCGAGGGAGGAGAGGAGGGGCCGGGTGCTCACCTCGGTGAGGGCGACGGCGGCGGGAGAGGTGGAGCGGCGCGGGCGACGCGGCGACGACGGCGGCGGCTTCAGTGAGGGCGACGGCGGCGGCTACGGCGAGGGCGACGGCGAGGGCGGCCGCTACGGCGACGGCGACGCGGCGACGGCGGCGGCTACGGCTACGGCGAGGGCGAGGGCGACGGAGCTCTGCGAGGTTGGCGCGCGCGCGGAAGAAGAAGTTGGGAATTTTTGCCCGCGCTAAGTCCCTTACTAGGGGGAAATACCTTTGGTACCGGTTGGTACCACCAACCGGTACGAAAGGTCTTTCGTACCGGTTGGTGGTACCAACCGGTACCAAAGGTTTTTTTTTGTTTTTCTTTTGCTTGTTTCTTTTGTTTTTCTTTTTCTTTTCTTTTTCTTTCCTGTTTCTTTTCGTTGTTTCGTTTCTTTTCTTTTTATTTTCTGTTTCTTTTCTTTTGCTTTTCTATTTCTTTTTTCTATTGCTTTTCTTTTTTCTTTTCTGTTTCTTTTCTATTCCTGTTTCTTTTTCTTTATTTTCTATTTATTTTTTCTATTTATTTTTTCTATTACTTTTCTTTTTCCTTTCTTTTCTATTTCTTTTCTATTTATTTTTTCTATTGCTTTTGTTTTTCTTTTCTATTTCTTTTCTATTTCTTTTCTCTATTCTATTTCTTTTCTTTACTCTCGCCACGACGCCTTCCGCACAGGAAACTTTCCCGTCCCGACGTCGCGCGGGAAACTTTCCGGCCACGACGCCGCGCGGGAAAAGAAAGGGCGGGAATGAAATTTTATTACGATTGAACTCGAATTAAAAGTACATAGCTTAACTGAAAATTAAAGATACATGACCAAATTCTACTGGAGTCATTCAGTCATACTCGTGCCTAGCCCTGTAGTAGTCGCCACTGTAGTCGTCGTAGTCGCCGTCATCATCGTCGCTGGCATCGGGGTCGCGGTACTCGAACGTCGGCCGGTGAGCACGCGTGGGCTGGGACTGAGGGTAGCGCAGCGGGGGCCACGGTAGGCCATGACGCCCGGAGAGTCCGGCCGCGCCACCACAGCCGACGGCCGGCCTCGTTGAAGTTTGGAGGAGGCGGGCCGCCCTCCTCGTGCCTGGCAAGCGCCCTCTCACGCCGATTGATGAAGAAGCTTTCCCAAGTCGGGCTGTAGTCGGGATGCCACTGGGGATTCCTCCGCTGCTCTGGCGTGAGCTCGAAGTAGTAGTGGTTCGTGATGGCCATCTCGCGCGCCACACCTAGAGGGACCGGAGGGACCGGTACGCCTCCGACGCTTAGCAACCAGCCGGTCGGGACGCGGTAGCCCGGCGGGCGAGGGTAGTTCGAGGCGCAAAGCGCCTCCGCCTCCCGGGGGTTAGAGATGCGATGGAAGCCATGGGAGAGAATGATGAGGTTTGCGGATATGAGTCTAGATGTGATATGTAAATGGTGGCCAAGCCTACATATATATAGTGAAAAAATGGCGGGAAGACAGAGGCGGGAACCGGTGGAAAGCGCGGGAAGAAAATAGGCGGGAAGACAGATCGAGGCAAACCTTTAGTACCGGTTGGTGGGTGCAACCGGTACTAAAGCTGTCGGCAGGATAAGGACGCCCTGCTCGATGAGATATAGTATGTAGCGCACGACGCCCTGTCGGTGGGATAAGGACGCGTGGGTAACCTTTAGTACCGGTTGGTGGGTGCAACCGGTACTAAAGCCGTCTGGCGGGATAAGGACGCCCGCTCGATGAGATAAAGTATGTAGCGCACGACGCCCTGTCGGTGGGATAAGGACGCGTGGGTAACCTTTAGTACCGGTTCGTGTCTGCAACCGGTACTAAAGCTGTCGGCAGGATAAGGACGCGTGGGTAACCTTTAGTACCGGTTCGTGTCTGCAACCGGTACTAAAGCCGCTCGGCAGGATAAGGACGCTCCGCCTATAAAAGGAGCATCGATAGACCATGGGAAGCAGCTCAACAAGCCAACATGGATGGAGAGTTTCATCACCATGGATGGAGGAAAGGGTTGGGAAATCTCCCGTGGCGGAACTTGTCGAAGATGCCCTTGGTGCACACGCCCTATGGCATCTTTGGAAGTTCCGCCTCGGAAAAATTTCCCTGCAAGCCCGTGGAAGACTCCATCTCCTCTAACAATGTTGGGGAAAGGGTTGGGAAATCTCCCGTGGCGGAATTTGTCGAAGATGCCCTTGGTGCACACGCCCTATGGCATCTTCGGAAGTTCCGCCTCGGAAAAATTTCCCTGCAAGCCCGTGGAAGACTCCATCTCCTCTAACAATGTTGGGGAAAGGGTTGGGAAATCTCCCGTGGCGGAACTTGTCGAAGATGCCCTTGGTGCACACGCCCGAAGGCATCTTCGGAAGTTCCGCCTCGGAATTTTTTTCCTGCAAGCCCGTGGAAGACTCCATCTCCTCTAACAATGTTGCGGAAAGGGTTGGGAAATCTCCCGTGGCGGAACTTCTCGAATATGCCCTTGGTGCACATGCCCTATATATGGCATATTCGGAAGTTCCGCCTCGGAAAAATTTCCCCGCAAGCCCGTGACTTAACTAGTAAAACAAGCCAACCATCTCCATTGTTAATATCTTACATACAAGTAACATCATTACACAAAAGTGATTTCCATATTGAGATACACAAGTTATACTCCATCTCCTCTAGTCTTCCGAGTTTTCTTCGCCCGTTTCCCTTTCTTCTTACTCGCGACGCAACCATGGACAATCTTCATTGTTTAAGATGATGCTTGGGTCAATTTTTACCTTGAAGGGTGGAATATCGTCAAACTTATTATAATCTTCCGACATGTCCTGTCTTGTCCTCTACTCCCACGATGTTTCTTTTTCCCGAAAGAACTATGTGCCGCTTTGGCTCATCGTATGATGTGTCCTCTTGCCTTTCTTTTCTTTTTTTCGGTTTGCTAGACATATCCTTCACATAAAAAACCCGAGCCACTTCACCGGCTAGGACGAATGGTTCGGTGTCGTACCCAAGATTCTTGAAATCCACCGTAGTCATTCCGTACTCGCGGGTCTACCTGTACCCCGTCTTTCAAGGTTGAACCATTTACACCGGAACAAAGGGACCTTGAAATTAGGTCCATAGTCAAGTTCCCATATCTCCTCTATGTACCCATAATATGTGACCTTGTTCCCATTGCCATCTTCTCGCATCAAAGCGGACACCACTGTTTTGGTTGGTGCTCTTTTTGTCTTGGGCGAAAGTGTAAAATGTGTTCCCATTAATCTCGTACCCTTGAAAAGTCGATATAGTAGAAGATGGTTGCTTGGCCAACAAGTACAGCTGCTCGTCATCGGTGACATTCATGAGACGTGTTTGCAACCAACCGCCGAAAGTCTTCATGTGTTCTCCATCAATCCAATCTTCACGTTGCTCCGGGTATTTAGAGCGTAAGATCTCCTTGTGTTCCTCTTTGTACGGAGCCACCAAGATGGAATTAAGTAGAACCGTGTAGTGTGCTTGAGTGAAAGAATGTCCGTCCATACACGTTGCTGATTTCTTTCCTAGCGTGCCTTTTCCACGCAGTCTCCCCTCATAGCGCGATTCAGGAACACCGATCGGCTTAAGGTCGGGAATAAAGTCAACACAAAACTCAATGACCTCCTCTCGTTCCATAGCCCTTGGAGATGCTTCCTTCCGGCCTAGCACGGTTATGAACGTACTTCTTTAAGACTCCCATGAATCTCTCAAAGGGGAACATGTTGTGTAGAAATACAGGACCGAGAACGCCAATCTCTTCGACCAGTGTGAACTAGGAGATGTGTCATAATATTGAAGAAGGATGGTGGGAACACCAACTCGAAGCCGACTAGACATTGGACCACATCCTTCCGTAAATTTTGTAGAGTAAGTGGATTGATCACCTTCCGAGAAATTGCATTGAGGAACGCACATAGCTTCACAATGGGTACTCGAACATTTTCCGGCGTAAGCCCCCTCAATGCAACCGGAAGTAATTGTGTCATAATCACGTGGCAGCTCATGAGACTTTAGGTTTTGAAACTTTTTCTCCGACATGTTTATTATTCCCTTTATATTCGACGAGAAGCCAGACGGGACCTTGATGCTACTCGAGACTTCAAAAAAGATCTCCTTCTCCTCTTTGGTAAGAGCATAGCCGGCGGGACCTTGATACTTCTCCGGATTCGGGTTGTTTCCTTCGTGGATACTTTGCTGGTCCTGCCGTGCATCCGGTGTATCTTTTGTCTTCCCATACACGCCCAAGAAGTTTAGCAGGTTCACGCAAAGATTTTTCGTCACGTGCATCACGTCGATTGCAGAGTGAACCTCTAAGAATTTCCAGTAGGGTAGCTCCCAAAATATCGACTTCTTCTTCCACATGGGTACGTGTCCGTCAACATCATGCGGAACAGATTGTCCGCCGGGACCCTTTCCAAAGATCACTTTTAAATCCTTGACCATATCATATATAACTTCCCCATTAGGGCGGGTAGGCTTCGTTCGGTTATCCGCCTCACCTCCGAAATGCTTTCCTCTCTTTCTTACGTGATGTTGTTTTGGAAGAAATCGACGATGCCCCGTGTACACATTCTTGTTTCCCAAATAATTACTATCAGTCTCACCTAAACAAGTGTGTGCATGCATTGTATCCCTTGTTTGACTCGCCCCGAAATGTTACCAAGAGCAGGCCAATCATTGATGGTTACAAATAACAACGCTCGTAGGTTAAATTCCTTTTGTTCGTGCTCATCCCACACAGGTACACCTTCGTCACGCCACAACTCTAAAAGTTCTTCAACCAATGGCCTCGTGTACACATCAATGTCGTTGCCGGGTTGCTTCGGGCCCCGGATGAGCACCGGCATCATAATGAACTTCCGCTTCATGCACAACCAAGGAGGAAGGTTATAGATACATAGAGTCACCGGCCAGTGCTATGACCGGAGCTCGCTCCCCGAAAGGATTAAAGCCATCCGTACTTAGACCAAATCTTAAGTTCCTTGCGTCATCTGAAAATGACTTGAACTCTCTGTCGATTTTTCTCCACCTGCGACCCGTCGGCGGGGTGTCTCAAGCATCACATCTTTCTTACGGTCCTCTTTGTGCCATCGCAACAACTTGGCATGCTCTTTGTTCCGGAACAAACGTTTCAACCGTGGTATTATAGGAGCATACCACATCACCTTCGCAGAACCCTCTTCCCGGGGGTGGACTCACCCTCAACATCGCCAGTGGTCATCTCGCCCGATCTTATACCTCAATGCACTACATACCGGGCATGCATTCAAATTCTCGTACTCCCCGCGGTAGAGGATGCAGTCATTGATGCATGCATGTATCTTCCGCACCTCTAATCCTAGAGGGCAGACAACCTTCTTTGCTTCGTACGTGCTAGAGGGCAACACGTTCTCCCCTGGAAGCATCTTCTTTATTATTTTCAGCAACTTTTCAAATCCCTTGTCGAAGTACCATTCTCTCGCCTTCCATCGCAAAGCAATTCCAGACGTGGTACCCAGCTTTTTCTCGACCATTTTCGCAATTTGGGTACAACAGTTTGTTGTGATCCTCTAACATTTTCTCCAACTTCAACCTCTCCTTTTCATTTCCGCAGCTTCATCTTCGCATCAAGAATGGCCCGACCCAAATCGTCATCCGGGTCATCAAAAATCGGCTCATCGAAAATGAGCTCTTCTTCACCTTCGTCTTCCCCCATTCTACTACCACCGTCTTCAGTGAATAAGGGATAGTTGTCACTATCCTCTTCTTCTTCGTTGTCTTCCAATATAACCCCTCTTTCTCCGTGCTTGGTCCAACAATTATAGCTGGGCATGAAACCATTCTCCAGCAGTGGACGTGAAGGGTCTTCGAGGTAGAGTAATCCTTCATATTCTTACAGGAACTACATGGACAATACATGAAACCATTCGACCGCCCGTTTGCCTCAGCCACGTTGAGAAAATAATGCATGCCAGTAATGAACTCGGATGGCACCGGTCACCGTACATCCATTGTCGACTCATCCGCATTTTATATGTATATCAAAAATCATTAAGTACACAACATCATGGATATATGAGTGACCAACTTAATTAATATTCAAGTTCATCACATAAAACTAAGTTTTTTTTATAAAAAAGAAGAGGCTCACCGAGGTTGTACGGTGCCGGCTAGGGGACGACGCTAGCGATCGACGGCGGTGAGGACGGGGATGATACTAATTAAAACCTACAAAATATACCATAATTTCAGCTCAAATTGATTATAAAAAAGTAAAATCCCTAACTTAGGCATTTCATCAAACACCTTGCTAGCACTAGAAAAATAGTACGAGTTAAACTACCAAAGAAATGAGCTAAATTAGGAACGCCGGAAGAAAGGATGATATTGCTAACCCTTGGATAGATGGAGGTCGTTAATCTTGTTAAAATGGTGGAGAAAAATAAAGATTATTGGAGTGTGAGAGGTGGAGAAAAATTTAGAGTGTGAGGAAGAAGAGAAAATGAGAGCCACAAGCAGGGGGCTCGGGCGATCCGGGCGATTTGATATGGCTAGGTACCCTTTGGTACCGGTTCGTGTTACGAACCGGTACCAAAGGTCCAGCCCGGGCCCCACCACGCGTCTGAATTTTGGCCGAAGACCTTTCGTACCGGTTCCTAACACGAACCGGTACGAAAGCCCCTCCCAAACCGGTACCAAAGCTCCTCGCCCACCTGAGCCCTCAAACCGGTACAAATGGCCCCATTGGTACCGGTTCGTAAGGGAACCGGTACCAATGGCTTAGATGGATGAGAGGTTTTCTACTAGTGGACCTCGTACCAATTTTGTTTGTTTCTTATTTTATTTTTAGAAACGACAACGAAGAAGATAAATCTGAACAAAGGTTCTACATATGCATTGCAAATAGCTATGTTGGTTTAATGCTTCACAAATTAAACACTAATTTTATTTCATATTTGTTCAAGTCATTATCGTAAAAGTTTTAAGCCGCATGTCCCTATTTAAGAAGGAACATGGGTGGGTCCGCAGGTGGACCGCATGGACCCGCGTCAATTGCCCTTCCTTGGTTGCCGATGCGCGAGCCCGAGAAGACCAAGGGAGGACACACGTGGACGTACCCGCTGTTCGCAGCTACAACAAAGTCAACCTAAATTTAGGCTATAAATGAGGGCCAAGCGGGTAGAAACGACCACACGGTCCATTTGCAGGGCCTCACCATTGGGCCACACGTACAATAAAAAACATCATTTGTGTGTTTGCTGGCCGATGTTGGAGATGGTCTTAGCGGGCCTTAGCGGAGTAGCTTTTTATAGTTAGTACATAGGAAACAAAGATATGGACCCAAGAAAGTATCAAGGGTGTGGCTTGTTTTACTCCAAATTTGGCCTACCAAAGATTTGGGGTTGCCAAAAACTTGGTTGAGGTTATTTTTACCCATCAGTTGATCAACATTGTCTAGAACTGAACTAGAATTGGTAAATTTGCATTGACATGCAAAAAAGTTTATAACAAACTGAACGCCGACCAACTTTTTGTCCATAATTTTTTTTTGGTAAGGTGCACTTTTGTAATAATCCAAGCATACCTGAATTGAACTAAGAAAATTTGAAAAGCTCGCCTAGCCTATAAATTATGAACACCCTTCCCACCACTTAAAGAATACGCTCTATTAATTCATACGGAGAAGAAATAAACTAACAACTTTCTTAACTTTTTCTCTTCATTGAGTGGCGATTACGAGACGGTAAAGTTGTTTCCTACATTTCCACCCACGAGAATGGTTGAAAGTGTATCTAATGCCTTCTTTGTGGATTTTGGATGACAATGACAACACTTAAGGGACTAACAACTCTATATGGTGTATTGAGGTACATAGTACCAACTAGTGGTCTAACAATTAGTAGCGCCGCCCCGTGTGGGGCGGGGTTGACCTAGGACGTCGGACCTTTGGGGGTTGCAGCTGGATTTTTTTTTTTTGGTTCGACACCTCCAAAGGCTGTAGCATGACTGGAGATACTCTTAATAGAGTGAGATGAAATGCCCTTATATACGAGATATTTGATTATAACCCCCGCAGTTGGTTTGCCTTTGATCATAGACCCATTTCTTCGCATGCCTCCCGCTTAACCCCCCAGTTCTGTCTAGCTGCTGATGATACTCTCTTTGACATGGTTAGCAAATTTATCAATATATAACCATCAAATAGATATAAGAATAGTCAAAAGTATTTGTTATTTTAGATGTTTAGATGTTGGGGTGATGTGGTAGAGCGAAGGTGCTCTAGTGGCGAGGTGGATGGGGGAGACGGCTAGATGCTCCGGTGGTGAGGCGGACGGGGGCAGAGCGGGGAGATGCGGTGGAGGGGACGAGGCTGCGGGGATGATGCAGAGTGACCAAGTGCTCTGACAGCGAGGCGCAGCGGCTCTGGCAGCGAGGTCATGGACAGGTCGAGAAGAAATAAACCAACAATGAGCAAATAACAATGCAAAATGGAGGAATTAACAACACCAAGGCCGGACTAGGGGGCTAGAAGCAAGATGAAGAAAGGGGAATAATCAATTCTCCCCTTAAAAACCACTTTAACTCTCTTTCAACTAGTAATGTGAGACTAAACTTATTTATTTACAGTTACATGCCCCAAACTGCCATGATTGATGAGATTTCATAATTTATAGGCTAGGTTAGTTGCATAGATGGGCTGCAGCCATATAAATCAACAAATATGGCTATGAACCAAGCATATTATTAGCACATATCTCATGATAGTGGAACCTACTAATAGTACTTATTGTCTTTTTCTCTCACAATCTGCTACATTACCAGCTTACATCAGCGGGAACGACGAGGAGAAGGACCCAAAACAAAAATGTTCTCCATTCTCTTACTCGTTTCCGACTAGCTAATGGAGTATAGTAGACACCACATGCATTATTATTCCATAAATAACAAGGATACTACCATAAAAAAAGACTACTACAACATTAAACACAAGGAAAAACAGCTCAAATCACGCGGGAAACTAGGTGATCAAACTCGAAGGAGGTAGACGCTAAGCTCTGGGCCGACGCTGTTGGCTTTGCTGCTGCTGTCCGGGTTCATCATGTAGAATGCCTCCGAGTCGCGGGAGCCCACTACGCGCTCGAACCGCGCGCGCATGTACATGACGTCGCCCTCGCCGCCGCCGCAGGACGCCGGTATGACCCCGGCCCCCATGGACACGGGCTCCAGCGCGCGCAGCACGCGCCAGTCCGCGGCGCCGCACTCGCGCCGCACCGCGTACCCGCAGCCCTTGCCGTTGCAGTACGCGCGCCACACCGTCTCCTCCAGCAGCTTCCTCCCCGCCGCGCCGGCGCCCGCGCGGAACGCGGACGCGCACTTGGAGCGCTCGCACTCGAGCGCGATGCGCACGAGGCCCGAGGCCATCTCGCGCACCAGCGACGCCGTGGGCGCGGTGAGCTCCAGCAGCAGCGCCGGGCACGCGCGCGGGTCGACCTGGAACGCGAGGTGGACGTGGCCGCGGCGGTGGCCGTACAGCGTGCCGGTGAGGCGCACGCCGAGGCCTACCTGCCGGTGCCGGCCGGAGATCGCCGCGGCCAGCGCCGTGCGCAGGCGCGACACGGCCGTGCGGCCCGGCTTGCTGTTGTTCTTGCGGTGCTGCTGCTTGGGCGGCTTGGGCAGGGGAGACGCGAAGTCCTCCGAGTGGAATGACGGGCAGGTGGAGGAGAAAGCAATGGAGGCCTCCTCCTCGTTCTCAGCCTGCTTGCCCGACCTGATCTTGACGAATCCTTCCTCGGCGACGGCGGTGCTAGTGGCGCCATGGCTGCTGCTCTTGCCGAGAACCGGCCACTTGAAGTGCCTACGGGAGAATGAGAAGGAGGACTCGTGGGGGCTTCTCTCCATGATGTTTCTCATGGTTACTTGCAGAAGCTGATGTCTATTGCGCGCCGGTTGTGTGTGCCTATGTATGGAGGATGAAGCAAGGAATGGAGTTTTCTACTGTGAGGGGAAACTGGTGAGCAGAATCCACCAAACTGAGCAGGCAGGAGAGAAGAGAAGAGAAGAGAAGTGAAGTGTGGGAGAAACTATTTGGGTCTGTCTTGCTTCTGGTTCGGCTCTGTTTTGTTGTGTCTCGAGAAGGAAATGAAAGAGAAGCTGCGGTGGGTCTGTGGACAAGCCCGGCACCGGCAGGCAGGCAGGCAGAGAAAGGAGCACTGTAGGATATACAGAGGTATGGCGTGCCTGCGCCCTGCCGCTGGCTGGGTGCTACACCCTACACTGCTAGCTCTATACATGATGGTAAGAGCATCTGAGCCCGAAAAAGTGCAAACCGAAAAAGTGGTTTTCAGTCTTCCGAAAACGATAGTTCGTGCGAATTTGGCAGTGGCGCAGATTAGAAATCGTACAACTGGAACTGAAAAGCGGAATTTGAAAGGGCGCGGGTAAATTCGGCGATGATCATAGTTCGACATCAAATTGATGCTCCGATTGAGCATCAAAACATACATTGTTCGTAAAATTAAACCTATAGTACTGGTACACCGGCGAGCGCTACTTAAGCTAAGCAAAATGCGGCCTATAAAGTGGCCTACGCGCGCGGCGGTGCCGGTGGTGGCGCAGCGTGTCGGCGGCAGATGGTGCCGACGCTGTCGAGGATGAGCTTCACGCGTCGTCGGCGTCAAGCTCGGCGTCCTCCTCGTCGCTACCATGGACATAGTCCCCGGCGGAGAAGGTGGGCGACCGCGCGGGGACGAGGTCATCGTCGTCGCTGCTGTCTGCGACAGGGAGCCGCGGTGCGCGGCTTGACTGGCCGGACGAGGAGCCCTCGCCGGCGTTGCCGTACCTGGCGAGCTTCCCTGGGGGCGTGAACCCCCATTTCGTCCACCGGCGGGCGCTGCGCTTGCGCGCGCCCTCCGACCGGTTCCATTTGAGCCGCTCCGCGTCGGTGCGGAAGACGGGCGGACGCGGCGGTGAGTCGCCGCCATCCAATCCGGCGCCACGGCCTGCGGTGCCGCCTCGGGACGCCATCGCCCACCGTCGGCCGGTGGATTGCTGCCTGGGGCTCGCTGGATTGCTCGCCGGAGATGGTGCTTGGCGGCGGCGGAGGGAGAGCAACGGCGGAGGTGAGTAGGGTTTGCGACCCGAACTCCCCTCCGCGAACCCGTTCGGAGATTTGTTCGGGCCCCTGAACTTATTTTACGGGCCGGCCCATCTTTTCGGTCACTGATCTGCGACACATTCGGCCCGAACCCGTAAATTCGCTGAAAAAATTCGGTTCCGACGAGGTTTACGGGTTCTGTTAGAGATGCTCTAAGATGTTTCAGACATCTCACCACCTGCGGGATACATGCCAGGAGGACTCCGGTAAAAATGACGGCCAACTTTACCTTTGGGGCCTGCTGATCCATCCTGTGTTGGGCTGTGTTGGGCCGTTGGAACGGTCCACGCAATTGAGGGACAGGCAGCACATTCTCCATGATGCGACCCAAACGGACTAACTTATGCGGATTGATCCATCTATTTACCAAATTTGGAACGACGATGCATTGGATCGGACATTGCGCACGTTCTCCCGCGTCTGTCACACTCTGGGCTATTTGGTGCGAAGGAAGGCCATTCATGAAGATATATTTCAGAGTCATTTATTCATTCATGGTTCTATAACCTCCTTTCTTGATGAACTCAAAACGATAGCGGGGAAATCACAGCCATCAACTAGAGATCAAGTGCAACCTCGGGGAGCTCAGCGGAGATGGATTCCCCCGGTCTCAGCTATGCCAAAGATTAATGTCGATGTTGCGGTGTCGAAGTCTAGTGCGAAGGGTGTTGCTGCTGCTTTCTGTCGTAGTAGTGATGGGTTATATATGGGTGCATTGGCTGTAGTGTTCAAGGGAATCACTGACCCGGCAATTCTTGAAACACTGGCATGTCGGGAAGCGCTGGCCTTAGCAGATGATCTCATTCTTAACCGGCTACAGGTTGCTTCTGATTGCAAACAGGTGATAACTGATGTGAAGGAAGGAAGTTTATGCAAGTATGGGGTTGTTATTTCCGAGATTTAAGCCCGGTCTACACAGTTTATTCATTGTACTTTTGCCTATGAAGGAAGAGCTCATAATTATGAAGCTCACAATCTAGTTAGACATGCCCTTACTTTTGAAACTGGCCGCCACCTGTGGCTGGTCACGCCTTATACTGTCGACATTCCTGTAAACATTTTGATTAATGAATAAATGCTAGCTGGTTTGTCTCAAAAAAAAATCTATTTACCAAATTTGGAACGACGATGCATCGGATCGGACATCGCGCACGTTCTCCCGCGTCCTCCCTTTGGACACCCCGGGCCCTCCTGCCAGGGGCACACAAGACATACTAAGCAACTACCCTGCCCTAAACCCTCACACGCCATCTTCGACGCCACCCCTAGACAGCGCCGCCGTCTGCACTCCAGGTCACCGTTGTCGTCGCCAGTTCCCAGCGGATCATGTTACCCACAAACCACGTTGAATGGTCACCGTCTACATCATCGACAGAAGATCTAGCCGGTTGTTGACATCCCTAGCTGTTGTCGAGACTTCCCCTATTTCCAGCAATAACGCACAACACACGTGGTTAGAGTTGGCTGCTTACTGGCCCCCATCTCGCCATCGGATACACCACCAACTGTTCTGCATCGGCATGCTTGGGCGCGTCGCTTGCCCTTGCGCCCACAACCTGCTCGTCCAGTTGCCAGACCAAATTTGAGGTATGCGAGTCCTTTATCTTGTGTTGCACCAGCGTAGGAATACACATCGACGATGAATTTATGAACTGACTAGCTGCATATGCTTGTGCAGATGAGAAGTAAGGAAATCAAGTTTTTTTTTTATAAATATCATCAAATCATCGTTGGACGAGGAGTCCGACGGTGAAACCGAACTCCTGTTCGCCGCTGCAAGCATGGCGCACAACCATTATCCGCTGCCAAAACATAGGGGTGGCTCGTGCTGAAGTGTGAGGCCAATACCAACCGCGATCGAGTTGCGTAGCTCATGAGCGAGTCCACATGCATTGAGGCCACGTACAAATTTTGCAGCGCTGTTATTGCGGTGTTTCGCACAGTTTATTTGATAGAGCCAACTATTTATTTATCCCTATTACTTTGTGGTAACTATGAGATGACCAAATTTGAATGCCAACAGCCAACGGGCTAGGTCTTGCCAAAATGGTCGTGGCTCGCGTCGCTGGACGCGCTGTCTTAGCAGGACGGAAAACCACCTAAAATCGTTCCACCGACCGACCCAAACAGATATAATCAAACTATTTATATCGTTGTTTTGGATCGCCATGCTGGAGATAATTTTAAACGCGTGTAAGATCTTCGGCAGAAATGTATGCAGGCAGAACTATGTGATACAAGTGGAGTAGACTGGCATAGTTCTAGGTTTCTAGCCCCTCTAGACAATCTCGTCTCCATTAGTGGTGATTTCTCGAACTAATCGTACATCTATTCGTGCAATTTGGTTGGAAAGTGTGGCGTACAACCATAATACCATCAAAAAGATTTGCCAAGCAAGTTAAATACGTTAGATATAACATCCAACATAAACATAAGAAAACCAAAATAAGAAGGACAGAAAAAAAATGTAAACAAGGAGCGTGTAAGACTGTAAGCTACTCCTTTTCAAGAGTTGTATATTTGATCAGGAATTAGGCCATGTATATAAAAAAATATTAGATATATAAATGGTATCAATAGAAAGTATTTCCCAGTACGAATCTAACAATATCAATTGTGTACTATATTATTTTGATACTGTTGCTCGTTTCTTGGCTTCCTGCGGTCAGAGTCACTAGTGGAGAAGAGGCCTTTGGTCCCAAGCAAATGTCCCAGTGCAGAACCAAACCGGGACCAATGGGGGGCATTGGTCCCGGTTCGTTTTGCCAAGAACGACCCCATTAGCTCAGAGCCTGTCCGGTAGTGGTCTTTGGACCCGGTTTGTAATACAAACCGGGACTAAAGGGTCCACGGCAGGGCGCGGCAGGCCGTGTCAGGCGTGGGAAACCTTTAGTCCCGGTTTGTAATACAAACCGGGTACAAAGGCCCCCCATCTGGACATGGTTTGTGTTACAAACCGGGACAAGGTCCCCAATCTGGCTATATTACCTTGCCCTGCCCAAGTGTGAGCCACACTTGGACATTTTTTCACTTTCTTCACAAGAGGGGTGTATTGCTCTCCTCTCTTCTTCACATGCACAAGAGGTGTTTGATGAAATGCTTAAGAGGATTTGCCACTTGAGTTTACACAAATCAAGGCACACTTAACTTGCTTTTTTCTTCTTCATCGAGGTTAACAACTTTATCCTTTTCATCTGTAATTGATAAAATGCATGTGTATATATACATCGTGATGTTCTGTAATGGTTTTGATCAGCTAAATTATATCATGCAGATGAATCGGCAATGGATGTACATTGACCGACGGTTTGACGAGTTCACTTCGGGCCTGGATAATTTTATGGCCGTGGCGGAGGCAAACAAACATGGTGGCTTCATGTATTGTCCATGTGTCAACTGCAAGAATACCGTAAATTACGCTCACTCGAGTCTCATTCATAGCCACCTTCTGCGATCCGGTTTCATGCCCAGTTACTATTGTTGGACCAAGCACGGAGAAAGAGGGGTTATGATGGAAGACAATGAAGAAGAGGAAGAGGATGATGACGGTTATCCCAATTTCTCTGAATACGATGATACCTGCGAAGGCAATGAAGACAATGAAGTGGAAGATCAAGAGGCACCAGATGAGCCCGTCGATGATGATCTTGGTCGGGCCATTGCTGATGCAAGGAGAGAATGTGAAACTGAAAAGGAAAGGTTGGCCTTCGAGAAGATGATAGAAGATCACAACAAATTGTTATACCCAACTTGCGAAGATGGCCATAAAAAGCTAGGCAGCACACCTGGAATTGTTGCAATGGAAGGCGGAGAACGGTGTCACCGACTCGGGATTTGGAAAGTTGCCGACAATAATTAAGAGGAAGCTTCCAAGGGGTAACGAATTGCCCGCCAGTACGTACAAAGCGAAGAAGATTGTCCGCCCTCTAGGATTAGATGTGCAAAAGATACATGCATGCATTAATGACTGCATCCTCTACCGCGGTGAGTACGAGAATTTGGATGCATGTCCGGTGTGCACTGCATTGCGGTATAAGATCAGACGAGATGACCCTGGTGATGTTGAGGGCGGGCGCCCCAGGAAGAGGGTTCCTGCCAAGGTTATGTGGTATGCTCCTATAATACCACGGCTGAAACGCTTGTTCAGAAATAAAGAGCACGCTAGGTTGTTGCGATGGCACGAAGAAGACCGTAAGAAAGACGTGATGTTGAGGCACCCTGCCGATGGCTCCCAATGGAGAAAAATCGATAGAGAGTTCCCAAACTTTGCACAGATGCAAGGAACTTAAGGTTTGGTCTAAGTACGGATGACATGAATCCTTTTGGAGAGCGAGAGCTGCAGCCATAGCACCTGGCATGTGACTCTTTGTATATATAACCTTCCTCCTTGGTTGTGCATGAAGCGGAAGTTCATTATGATGCCGTGTGCTCATACAAGGCCCGAAGCAACCCGGGAACGACATTGATGTGTACCCGAAGCCATTAGTCGAAGAACTTCTACAGCTGTGGTCAACAGGTGTACGTGTGTGGGACGAGCACAAGCGAGGAGGAATTTGGCCTAAGAGCGCTGCTTTCGCTACGACCGGCCTGCTCTTGGTAACATTTCAGTGACAGTCAAACAAGGGATACAATGCATGCACGCACTGTTTACATGAGCTCGAAGGTGATTATTTGGAAAAATGTAAGAAGGTCGTGTACCTGGGGCATCGTCGATTTCTTAGGACTACCCATCCCGTAAGAAAGAAAGGCAAGCATTACAACGGTGAGGCTGATCACCGGAGGAAGCCTCCCCATCGTGATGGTGTTGATATATTTGGTATGGTCAAGGATCTAGATGTAATATTTGGAAAGGGTCCCGGCGGACGGTCTGTTCCGAATGACGATGCCGGACACGCGCCCATGTGGAAGAAGAAATCTATTTTTTGGGAGCTAGAATATTGGAAAGTCTTAGAGGTCCGCTCTTCAATCGATGTGATGCACGTGACGAAGAATCTTTGCGTGAACCTGCTAGGCTTTCTGGGCGTGTACGGGAAGACAAAAGATACACCAGAAACACGGGAGGACCAGCAACGTTGGAAAGACCCCAAAAAGCTGCATGAGAGAGTTAAAGGACGTCATTTCTCCAGCTACGCTCTTACAAAAGCAGAGAAGGAAATATTTTTTGAATGTCTGAGCAAGTATCAAGGTCCCGTCCGGCTTCTCCTCCAATATAAAGGGAATAATAAATATGGAGAAGAAAACATTCCGAACCCGAAGTCTCATGACTGTCACGTGATAATGACACAGTTGCTTCCGATCGCATTGAGGGGGCTTCTACCGGAAAATGTTCGACTGCCCATTGTGAAGCTATGTGCATTCCTCAATGCAATTTCTCAGAAGGTAATAAATCCAAAAATTCTACCGATGTTGCAGAATGATGTGGTCCAATGTCTCGTTAGTTTTGAGTTGGTGTTCCCACCATCCTTCTTCAATATTATGACACATCTCCTCGTTCACCTGGTCGATGAGATTTCCATTCTCGGTCCTGTGTTTCTACACAATATGTTCCCCTTCGAGAGGTTCATGGGAGTCTTGAAGAAATATGTTCATAACCGTGCTAGGCCAGAAGGAAGCATCTCCAAGGGCTATGGAACAAAGGAGGTCATTGAATTCTGTGTTGACTTTATTCCTGACCTTAAGCCGATTGGTGTTTGATACGTCTCCGACGTATCGATAATTTCTTATGTTCTATGCCATATTATTGATGATACCTACATGTTTTATGCACACTTTATGTCATATTCGTGCATTTTCTGGAACTAACCTATTAACAAGATGCCGAAGTGCCGGTTCCGTTTTCTGCTGTTTTTGGTTTCGAAATCCTAGTAACGAAATATTCTCGGAATTGGACGAAACGAAGACCCAGGGGCCTATTTTTCCACGGAGCTTCCGGAAGACCGAAGAACACACGAAGTGGGGCCACGAGGTGGCGACACCACAAGGCGGCGCGGCCCGGGGGGCCCGCGCCGCCCTATGGTGGGGCCCCTCGTCAGGCCCCCGACTCTGCCCTTCCGCCTACTTAAAGCCTCCGTCGCGAAACCCCTGAGGCGAAAAACCACGATACGGAAAACCTTACTGAGACGCCGCCGCCGCCGATCCCATCTCGGGGGATCCTGGAGATCTCCTCCGGCACCCTGCCGGAGAGGGGATTCATCTCCCGGAGGACTCTACACCGCCATGGTCGCCTCCGGAGTGATGAGTGAGTAGTTCACCCCTGGACTATGGGTCCATAGCAGTAGCTAGATGGTTGTCTTCTCCTCATTGTGCTTCATTGTTGGATCTTGTGAGCTGCCTAACATGATCAAGATCATCTATCTGTAATTCTATATGTTGTGTTTGTCGGGATCCGATGGATAGAGAATACCATGTCATGTTAATTATCAAGTTATTACACATGTGTTGTTTATGATCTTGCATGCTCTCCGTTTCTAGTAGAGGCTCCGGCCAAGTTTTTACTTTTAACTCCAAGAGGGAGTATTTATGCTCGATAGTGGGTTCATGCCCGCATTGACACCTGGGACGAGTGACGTAAAGTTCTAAGGTTGTGTTGTGCTTTTGCCACTAGGGATAAAACATTGGCGCTATGTCCGAGGATGTAGTTGTTGATTACATTACGCACCATACTTAATGCAATTGTCTCGTTGCTTTGCAACTTAATACTGGAGGGGTTCGGATGATAACCTCGAAGGTGGACTTTTTAGGCATAGATGCAGCTTGGATGGCGGTCTATGTACTTTGTCGTAATGCCCAATTAAATCTCACTATACTTATCATGTCATGTATGTGCATTGTTATGCCCTCTCTATTTGTCAATTGCCCGACTGTAATTTGTTCACCCAACATGCTTTTATCTTATGGGAGAGACACCTCTAGTGAACTGTGGACCCCGGTCCATTCTTTTAATACTCGAAATACAAATCTGCTGCAATACTTGTTTTTACTGTTTTCTCTCGCAAACAATCATCTTCCACACAATACGGTTAATCCTTTGTTACAGCAAGCCGGTGAGATTGACAACCTCACTCGTTTCGTTGGGGCAAAGTACTTTGGTTGTGTTGTGCAGGTTCCACGTTGGCGCCGGAATCTCTCGGTGTTGCGCCGCACTACATCCCGCCGCCATCAACCTTCAACGTGCTTCTTGACTCCTACTCGGTTCGATTAAACCTTGGTTTCTAATCGAGGGAAACTTGCCGCTGTGCGCATCACACCTTCCTCTTGGGGTTCCCAACGGACGTGTCAACTACACGCATCAAGCAAATTTACGGCGCCGTTGCCGGGGACCTGAAGAAATGTTACACCATAGAGATTTCTAACTCCCACGTTAACTGCACGCCAACAGCAAATTTCTGGCGCCGTTGCGGGGAGATCAAGACACACCTGCAAGGGGAGTCTCCACTTCTCAATCTCTTTACTTTGTTTTTGTCTTGCTTTATTTTATTTACTACTTTGTTTGCTGCATTATATCAAAACACAAAAAAATTAGTTGCTAGCTTTACTTTATTTGCTGTCTTGTTTGCCATATCAAAAACACAAAAAAATTAGTTTACTTGCATTTATTTTATCTAGTTTTTCTTATTTACTACCGCTAAAATGAGTAATCCCGAAGTTGAAGTTCGTTCATTTAAGCAACAAGGGGGAGAATGTTTAAAAGATGCTTGGTATAGAATTAGTGATGCCCATAATAGGTGTACTAAGAAACACTCCACTACTATCCTACTCAGGAATTTTTATGTTGGTATCTCTAGCTGGAATAGATATGTTCTTGATTGTCTCGCGGGAGGTAACTTCCTAGGTGCTCCCGCTTTAGAAGCTAGCTGCATTATTGAGAGTTTATTTGGAACACCACCTGTTAATGAAACTAAAATTGAAACCCCCCTTGAGGATGTTATGAAAAAAATTGGAAACCATAGAGAAAAATTTTCCGAGTGTTGAAACTAAGTTGGAGATATTACTTGATAAAACTGATGAACTTGATAAATCCTTAGGAGGAATTGATGAGAGAATTAGTGTCCTAGGAACTTGTGTTGACCATGATAATCAAATTAATAGGATTGGCGAACTTGAAAAAGCTATGGGAACTTTGTGTTCAACCTTTTCATCTTTACGAGTTTAGAGAGAAAGCTTATGTGGGGAAGGAGCAAAAGTTTATGTATGCCTCTAAAGTGCCTAAACCAAAGAAATATTATTATAGGCCTAAAATTGACAAAGCCCCTAGTACCACTACAAATGTGGGAGCTTATGATGTTGATGCTTCATCTCTCGATGTTACTTGAGATACACTTTCTGCGCCTAGCTGAAAGGCGTTAAAGAAAAGCGCTTATGGGAGACAACCCATGTTTTTATTACAGTATTTTTTGTTTTATATTTGTGTCTTGGAAGTTGTTTACTACTGTAGCAACCTCTCCTTATCTTAGTTTTATGTTTTGTTGTGCCAAGTAAAGTCTTTGATAGAAAAGTAAGTACTAGATTTGGATTACTGCGCAGTTCCAGATTTCTTTGTCTGTCACGAATCTGGGTCTATCTCCCTGTAGGTAGCTCAGAAAATTACGCCAATTTACGAGCATGATCCTCAGATATGTACGCAACTTTCATTAAATTTGAGCATTTTAGTTTGAGCAAGTCTGGTGGCCTAATAAAATCCATCTTTACGGACTGTTCTGTTTTGACAGATTCTGTCTTTTATTTCGCATTGCCTCTTTTGCTATGTTGGATGAATTTCTTTGATCCATTAATGTCCAGTAGCTTTATGCAATGTCCAGAAGTGTTAAGAATGATTGTGTCACCTCTGAACATGTTAATTTTTATTATGCACTAACCCTCTAATGAGTTGTTTCGAGTTTGGTGTGGAGGAAGTTTTCAAGGATCAAGAGAGGAGTATGATGCAATATGATCAAGGAGAGTGAAAGCTCTAAGCTTGGGGATGCCCCGGTGGTTCACCCCTGCATATATTAAGAAGACTCAAGCGTCTAAGCTTGGGGATGCCCAAGGCATCCCCTTCTTCATCGACAACATTATCGGGTTCCTCCCCTGAAACTATATTTTTATTCCGTCACATCTTATGTACTTTGCTTGGAGCGTCGGTTTGTTTTTGTTTTTTTGTTTTGTTTGAATAAAATGGATCCTAGCATTCACTTTATGGGAGAGAGACACGCTCCGCTGTAGCATATGGACAAATATGTCCTTAGGCTCTACTCATAGTATTCAAGGCGAAGTTTCATCTTCGTTAAATTGTTATATGGTTGGAATTGGAAAATGATACATGTAGTAATTCTAAAATGTCTTGGATAATTTCATACTTGGCAATTGTTGTGCTCATGTTTAAGCTCTTGCATCATATACTTTGCTCCCATTAATGAAGAAATACTTAGAGCTTGCTAATTTGGTTTGCATATTTGGTTTCTCTAGAGTCTAGATAACATCTAGTATTGAGTTTTGAACAACAAGGAAGACGGTATGGAGTCTTATAATGTTTACCATATGTCTTTTATGTGAGTTTTGCTGTACCGTTCATCCTTGTGTTTGTTTCAAATAACCTTGCTAGCCTAAACCTTGTATCGAGAGGGAATACTTCTCATGCATCCAAAATACTTGAGCCAACCACTATGCCATTTGTGTCCACCATACCTACCTACTACATGGTATTTATCCGCTATTCCAAAGTAAATTGCTTGAGTGCTACCTTTAAAATTCCATCATTCACCTTTGCAATATATAGCTCATGGGACAAATAGCTTAAAAACTATTGTGGTATTGAATATGTACTTATGCACTTTATCTCTTATTAAGTTGCTTGTTGAGCGATAACCATGTTTACGGGGACGCCATCAACTATTCTTTGTTGAATATCATGTGAGTTGCTATGCATGTCCGTCTTGTCCGAAGCAAGAGAGATCTACCACCTTCATGGTTGGAGCATGCATATTGTTAGAGAAGAACTTTGGGCCGCTAACTAAAGCCATGATTCATGGTGGAAGTTTCAGTTTGGACATATATCCTCAATCTCATATGAGAATAATAATTGTTGCCACATGCTTATGCATTAAAGAGGAGTCCATTATCTATTGTCCATGTTGTCCCGGTATGGATGTCTAAGTTGAGAATAATCAAAAGCGAGAAATCCAAAATGCGAGCTTTCTCCTTAGACCTTTGTACGAGCGGCATGGAGGTACCCCATTGTGACACTTGGTCAAAACATGTGCATTGCAAAGATCCGGTAGTCCAAGTTAATTAGGACAAGGTGCGGGCACTATTAGTATACTATGCATGAGACTTGCAACTTGTAAGATATAATGTACATAACTCATATGCTTTATTACTACCGTTGACAAAATTGTTTCATGTTTTCAAAATAAAAGCTCTAGCACAAATATAGCAATCGATGCTTTCCTCTTTGAAGGACCATTCTCTTTACTTTTATGTTGAGTCAGTTCACCTATATCTCTCCACCTCAAGAAGCAAACACTTGTGTGAACTGTGCATTGATTCCTACATACTTGCATATTGTACTTGTTATATTACTCTATGTTGACAATTATCCATGAGATATACATGTTACAAGTTGAAAGCAACCGCTGAAACTTAATCTTCCTTTGTGTTGCTTCAATACCTTTACTTTGATTTATTGCTTTATGAGTTAACTCTTATGCAAGACTTATTAATACCTGTCTTGAAGTACTATTCATGAAAAGTCTTTGCTATATGATTCACTTGTTTTCTCATGTCATTACCATTGTTTTGATCGCTGCATCCACTACATATGTTTACAAATAGTATGATCAAGGTTATGATGGCATATCACTTCAGAAATTATCTTTGTTATCGTTTTACCCGCTCGGGACGAGCGTAACTAAGCTTGGGGATGCTTGATACGTCTCCGACGTATCGATAATTTCTTATGTTCTATGCCATATTATTGATGATACCTACATGTTTTATGCACACTTTATGTCATATTCGTGCATTTTCCGGAACTAACCTATTAACAAGATGCCGAAGTGCCGGTTCCGTTTTCTCGCTGTTTTTGTTTTCGAAATCCTAGTAACGAAATATTCTCGGAATTGGACGAAACGAAGACCCAGGGGCCTATTTTTCCACGGAGCTTCCGGAAGACCGAAGAACACACGAAGTGGGGCCACGAGGTGGCGACACCACAAGGCGGCGCGGCCCGGGGGGCCCGCGCCGCCCTATGGTGTGGCCCCTCGTCCGGCCCCGACTCGCCCTTCCGCCTACTTAAAGCCTCCGTCGTGAAACCCCGAGGCGAAAAACCACGATACGGAAAACCTTACCGAGACGCCGCCGCCGCCGATCCCATCTCGGGGATCCCGGAGATCTCCTCCGGCACCCTGCCGGAGAGGGGATTCATCTCCCGGAGGACTCTACACCGCCATGGTCGCCTCCGGAGTGATGAGTGAGTAGTTCACCCCTGGACTATGGGTCCATAGCAGTAGCTAGATGGTTGTCTTCTCCTCATTGTGCTTCATTGTTGGATCTTGTGAGCTGCCTAACATGATCAAGATCATCTATCTGTAATTCTATATGTTGTGTTTGTCGGGATCCGATGGATAGAGAATACCATGTCATGTTAATTATCAAGTTATTACACATGTGTTGTTTATGATCTTGCATGCTCTCCGTTTCTAGTAGAGGCTCTGGCCAAGTTTTTACTTTTAACTCCAAGAGGGAGTATTTATGCTCGATAGTGGGTTCATGCCCGCATTGACACCGGGACAAGTGACGTAAAGTTCTAAGGTTGTGTTGTGCTCGTTGCCACTAGGGATAAAACATTGGCGCTATGTCCGAGGATGTAGTTGTTGATTACATTACGCACCATACTTAATGCAATTGTCCGTTGCTTTGCAACTTAATACTCGGAGGGGGTTCGGATGATAACCTCGAAGGTGGACTTTTTAGGCATAGATGCAGCTTGGATGGCGGTCTATGTACTTTGTCGTAATGCCCAATTAAATCTCACTATACTTATCATGTCATGTATGTGCATTGTTATGCCCTCTCTATTTGTCAATTGCCCGACCGTAATTTGTTCACCCAACATGCTTTTATCTTATGGGAGAGACACCTCTAGTGAACTCGTGGACTCCGGTCCATTCTTTTAATACTGAAATACAAATCTCCCGCAATACTTGTTTTTACTGTTTTCTCTCGCAAACAATCATCTTCCACACAATACGGTTAATCCTTTGTTACAGCAAGCCGGTGAGATTGACAACCTCACTGTTTCGTTGGGGCAAAGTACTTTGGTTGTGTTGTGCAGGTTCCACGTTGGCGCCGGAATCTCCGGTGTTGCGCCGCACTACATCCCGCCGCCATCAACCTTCAACGTGCTTCTTGACTCCTACTGGTTCGATTAAACCTTGGTTTCTAACTGAGGGAAACTTGCCGCTGTGCGCATCACACCTTCCTCTTGGGGTTCCCAACGGACGTGTCAACTACACGCATCAGTGTTCCTGAATCCCGGCATGAAGGGAGACTAAGTGGAAAAGGCACGCTAGGAAGGAAATCAATGATATGTAGGGACGGGATTTCTTTGACTCAAGCACACTACACAGTTCTACAAAGTTCCACCACGGTGGCTCCGTATATCGGTGACCACAAGAACTTTCTACGCTCCCGTAACCCGGGGCAGTCGAACGATTGGATTAGACGTGAACACATGTCGACTTTCGGCGGTTGGTTGCAAAAACATCTCCTGAATAACACAGATATTGAAGATCAGCTGTACTTGCTGGCCCAGACACCATCTTCGATTGTAGTTACTTTCCAAGGGTACGAGATAAATGGGAATACATTTTACACGATCGCCCAAGATAAAAAGAGCACCAACCAAAACAATGGTGTCCGATTTGATGCAATAATGAATGAAGGCCCAAATGACACATATTATGGTTACATAGAGGATATATGGGAACTTGACTATGGACCTTCTTTTAAGGTCCCTTTGTTTAGGTGCAAATGGGTCAACAAAACAGGAGGCGGGGTTCAGGTAGACAAGTTGTATGGAATGACAACAATGGATCTCAACAATCTTGGGTATAGAGACGAACCATTCGTCCTAGCCAAGGATGTGGCCCAGGTTTTCTATGTGAAGGATATGTCTAGCAAACCAAGAAAAAGGAAACATAAGGAAACAAATACATCAAACGATGAGCCAAAGCGCCACATAGTTCTTTCCGGAAAAAGAAACATCGTGGGAGTGGAGGACAAGACAAGACATGTCGAAGATTATAATAAGTTTGATGAAATTCCACCCTTCGTAGTGAACATTGATCCAAGCATCAAGTTAAATGATGAAGATGCTCCATGGTTAAGGCCGAAGAAGATTAAATGATGAAGATGCTCCATCATCAAGTTAATTGAAGAATGTTCATGGCACAAATGAGTATCTCAACATGGCAATCAATTTCCCATTTATTTTTGTGTAATCATTTAACTGTATGTAAGATATGAAAAGTGGAGATGTGGTTGGCTTTTTGTACCATATATATAGAGGAGATGTAGTCGTTCACGGGTTTGCAGGAAAAAATTCCGAGGAGCAACTTCCGAAGATGCCGTAGGGCGTGTGCACCAACAACATCTTCGAGAAACTGCGCCACGAGAGATTTCCCAACCCTTTCCCCAACACTATTAGAGGAGATGTAGTCGTTCAGGGGCTTGCAGGAAAAAATTCCGAGGAGCAACTTCCGAAGATGTCGTAGGGCGTGTGCACCAACGACATCTTCGAGAAGTTGCGCCACGGGAGATTTCCCAACCCTTTCCCCAACACTGTTAGAGGAGTGGTAGTCGTTCACGGGCTTGTAGGGAAAAAATTCCGAGGCGCAGCTTCCGAAGATGCCGTAGGGCGTGTGCACCAACAACATCTTCGAGAAGCTGCGCCACGGGAGATTTTCCAATCCATGGGAATGAATCTCGCTTGGCTTGTTGATCTGCTTGGCAAGCCGTATCGATGCTCCTTTTATAGGCACAACACCGCTTCTACTTTGTCTTGTTCCTTCGACAGGGCGTCGTGCGCTACATGCTTTATCTCATCGAGCAGTGCGTCCACCCATGCGTTCTTATCCTGCCGACATCTTTAGTCCCGGTTGTACCCACTAGCCGGGACTAAAGGTTACCCACACGTCCTTATCCCACCGACAGGTTTGTTAGATGACAAAAAAGGATCTTTCGTCCCGGTTGTACCCACCAGCCGGGACTAAAGGTTACCCACACGTCTTTATCCCACCGACAGTTTTGTTAGATGACAAAAAATGATCTTTAGTCCCGGTTGTACCCACCAGCCGGGACTAATGTTTTCGGCGCCACTGCGTTCCCGCCTATTTTTCTTCCCGCGCTTTCCACTGCGTTCCCGCCTATTTTTCTTCCCGCGCTTTCCACTGCTTCCCGCCTCTGTCCTCCCGCCATTTTTTCACTATATATAATATATATATATATATATATATATATATATATATGTAGGCTTGGCCTCCATTTACATATCACATCTAGACTCATATCTCGCAAACCTCATCACTCTGTCCCATGTGTTCCATCGTATCTCTAACCCTCCGGAGGCGGAGGCGCTTTGCGCGTCGAACTACCCCTCGCCCGCCGGGCTACCGCGTCCCGACCGGCTGGTTGCCGAGCGTCGGAGGCGTACCGGTCCCTCCCTGTCCCTCTAGGTGTGGCGCGCGAGATGGCCATCACGAACCACTACTACTTCGAGCTCACGCCGAGCAGCGGAGGAATCCCCAGTGGCATCCCGACTACTTCCCGACTTGGGAAAGCTTCTTCATCAATCGGCGTGAGAGGGCGCTTGCCAGGCACGAGGAGGGCGGCCCGCCTCCTTCGGACTTCAAAGAGGCCGGCCGTCGGCTGTGGTGGCGCGGCCGGACTCTCCAGGGCGTCATGGCCTACCGTGGCCCCCGCCCGCGCTACCCTCGGTCCCAGCCCCACGCGTGCTCTCCCGTCGAGGTTCGACTACCGCGACCCCGATGCCAGCGACGATGATGACGGAGACTACGACGACTACAGTGGCGAGTACTATAGGGCTAGGCACGAGTATGACTGAATGACTCGAAAACTTTTCTCCGAGGAGCCCTGTACTTTAATTTCAGTTCAATCGTAATAAATTTCGTGTCAACCACTTTATTGAACAAAAACAACCGACAACGACTTTATAAACTAAATTTAAACTAATAGAACCGACAACGACTTTATTGAAATTACAATAAAATAGATAAATTACTAGTCTAGTCTCTACTCGTCGTCGGAGGTTGTCTCTGTCCAAATGTCCTCCCACCGAGGGTCGTTTTCGGTCCAAGTTGTATTCGGGTTCTCGAGCTCGAAGGCGGCGACGGCCCGACGGTGGCGCATGTTGGACCTGCGTTGTGCCCTATGGTTAGCAAAGAACGCGTCGGTGTTGTCGACATCGTTGGGAAACTGCGCCCTCCACTGGCGCATCAACTGCTCGTCGCGCTCGGCGATGGCGATCCTGCGCAGCACCTGGCGGTGCCGGCGACGGTCCTCGTCGTCGACGAGGCACGGCGGTGGCGCGAGGAACTCCGCCTCCTCTAGCGATTCAACATCCGGGAAGTTCATGTCTCGCCCTGGCCGCCGAAAGCGCCACGCCGCCGCGTCGTAAGCGCGCGCTGCCAGCTCCGGCGTGTTGTACGTGCCGAGAGTGAGGCGGAAGCCACCGGCGCGTATATCGGCGGTGAACCTACCGCTCGGACGCACTCGAACGCCACGGAAACCGGACGCCCCTCGACGACGTGGAGGCATCCCGGAGATGAATGAGCCGAGGCGGTGGCGACGTGTGGTTGCGCCCACACTCGTCGCTCTATATAGCGCACGCGGGGCATGGCATGTGTAAGCCACGGCTACACACGTTGCACGCCGGCGTCGGCGGGGCGAGGCACGTGGAAGCGGTGGCTACACGTCGCACGACGGCGTCGACGGGTAAGCGACACGTGTGGCACGGCGGAGGGACACGTGGCACGGGGAAGGGACACGTATGGCACGACGGCGGTGGCTAGTACATGGCGGTGACGGTGGTGGCCAGTACACTGCGGTGACGGTGGTGGCGGTGGCCAGTACACGGCGGTGGCGGTGGCCAGTACACGGCGGTGGCGGTGGCGGCGGTGGCCAGTACACGGCGGTGGCGGTGGCCAGTACATGGCGGCGGCGGCGGTGGACACGTGTGGCATGGCGGTGGCCAGTACGTGTTTTTTTTATTTGAAATAAGGCGGGAATGAAATTTAAAAAAAAAATTGGCCTTTGGTCCCGGTTTGTAATACAAACCGGGCCTAAAGGCCTATTTTGCGCGCGCAGCGAAAATCGCAGAAAAAATAGGCCTTTAGGCCCGGTTTGTATTACAAACCGGGACCAAAGGGGGGCCTTTGGTCCCGGTTTATGCCACGAACCGGGACCAAAGGGGGGGGGTATAACTGTATCGCTTCGTCTCCGCGGAGATCAATCCCGCGGAGACGAGCGCACAGACGCCGCCAGGCTGCCGCGCTGCCGATCGATCTGCCGCTGCCGCCACGCGCACACCACCGTCGTCGCCGTGCGCCGCCGCCCTCCGCCTCCTCTTCTCCACCCGCCGCCGCCCGCGCCCCGCCCGCGCGCCCTCCTCTTCTCTCCACCCGCCGCCGCCCGCGCGCCCGTCCCTCTTTCTCCACCCGCCGCCGTCCGCGCCTTCCTCCTCGACCACCGCCGTCCGCGCCCCTTCCTCCTCGACCACCGCCGCACGACGTCGCCGGCCGCGTCGGCCGCCGTCCTCCTCGACCGCGGCCTCCTCTCCACCGGCAAGGTGAGCCGCCCCGGCCCCTTTACTTTTTTTCTCATATGTATTTTTGTTATTTATATTTGTTAATTAGTGTATATATTTTAATTACTCCCTCCGTCCTAGTTTGTAAGTCACAATTTTTGAATATCTTGGCCCAAGGTACTAGCTGATTGGGTCTCATTTTCTCTCTTTCATTGGTGCATGCAGCCCCTTTCTGTTCCTTATTGGGGCATGCATTCTCTTTCTCTCCCTCATTGGTGCATGCAACTCCTTTCTCTCCCTCATTAAATAAAATTATGCCTTACAGGTGAGGGTTATGGGACAAATAGTTTTGGAAATATGCCTTACACTCTAGGACGGAGGGAGTAGTATATTGTTAGTATATTATTAATTGTTAGTATAGTTAATTATAAAATTTGTTAGTATAGTTGTTAATTAGTATAGTTGTTAGTATATATTGTTAGTATATAGTTGTTAGCATAGTTAATTCGAAAAAATGTTATATAGAAAATAGTGAAATTTATGCGGTAGTGCCGGCGCTCTTGCCGGCGCCCCCCAAATGGAGGATGTTGTGTCGGCGCCCCCTTACGCGGTAGTGCCGGTGCTCCTGCCGGCGCCCCCTAAATAGAGGATGTTGTGCCGGCGCCCCCTTACGCGGTAGTGCCGGTGCTCTTGCCGGCGCCCCCAAATAGAGGATGTTATGTAGTGCCGGCGCCCCCCAAACGGTAGTGCCGGCGCCCCAAATAGAGGATTATAGTGTAGTTCATTAGATTAATTAGTTGTACAAAATAGTTAGTTAGTTTTAGTGAAAATTTAGTTAGAATTTAATGGAAAAAATAGTTAGAAATTAGTGGTGCAAAATAGTTAGTTAGTGTTAGTGAAAAATAGTTAGAAATTTAGTGAACAATTAGTTAGTTAGTGTTAGTGAAAAATTAGTTAGTTAGTTTTAGTGAAAATTAGTTACTAAAATTAGTTATATATGAGTACGTAGTGCCGGCGTCCCTCAAACGGTAGTGCCGGCGCTGACTAAATAGAGTAGTGCCGGCGCCGACTAAATAGTGCCGGCACCGACTAACATAAAAGTAGTGAAGTTATTTTTTAATTTATGTTAACGTTGGTACATATATATATATATATATGATTTGTTTTCGTAGCTACGATGCCGCGACAGCCGCCGCGCCGTGGTCTGACTCTTCTAGAGGAGATGCAGCAGCTGGGGGAGGTCCGGGACTGGGCTCCGCCGGGGTGGCACTGGGAGGTCTTAGCTTCCGGATCGCGCACCTTGGTGCGGAATCCGGGTCTTGTCGTCGACCCGGATATTCTTTGGTGGAGGTCTTATGGGCCACGGTCGTTTCAGAGGGAGCCGGCCCCGCCGGAGGAGGTAGCTCAGCGCATTGCGGAGGAGGACGAGCACGTTCGCCGTTACATGTATGCGTTAGACAACATGTATAGGACCAGATGGAGCGTTATGCAGGGATCTCATGTTAGCTATGCTCCCGTGACTGTTCCGTGGCTTTGGGGGTTCACCCGGCGCGGCTCAGGTCCCGGTCGGCGCGTTATAGGACCCGGTCGGCGCGGTTGAGAGGTTGTAGTATTGATTGATGTATTAGGGTTAAATAACATTGAACCCGATCTATGTATGCATGTAACTGCACTATCTCGCTTTCAGCACTATATTATCGATCCTTAGTTAAGAACTACATATGTAACTCCATTTTCAGTTTTCTGCATTATCCTTAATTTGATCATATGATGGTTCCTATATATAGCTTGCAGGTCGTTGTAGAAAGCATGGACGGAGATGAAATTTAAGAAAATTTCATGGAGAACCTCATAGCCCACGGTACTCTGGATGATCGCAACGACGATGTTATTCCAGATGATGGCGATGACGATGTCACCGCAACTTTTTTGAATGACTCCGGTGAGGGAGCGGAGAATATTGAGGAAGAAGATCCTAATGGCGCCGGTGAGGAAGAAGATCATCATAATGGCTCCGGAACCGTAGTTATCACCCAGGTATATAAATTAATTAAGCCGATGTTGATCGACTAGATGCATTAACTAATTAAATTGTACCGACTATGAATTATTTCCTTTTTAGCCCTCCGGATCGAGCACTTCTTCCGTAAAGTCGAGGAAGCGAGGCCCGGCCAAAAAGTTGGACGACGGTGTTAGGCACGACATCACCCACATCGCTAAGGATGGTAAACCGATTGCTCCAGAGAAAGGTGCAAAGGCATTTATAGCTCAATGTGGAGTGCTTGTTAGGGACCATGTCCCGATCACCGTTCGAGAATGGAACAAGCCGAAGGGACTAGTGCTGTCTGCAGAGGAAGAAGCTCAAGGTCTTTATATCGATGATGTAGCCAAAAACAGCATTCTGACCAAGCTCATGTCACATTTCAACATAGTACCCGAAGAGGGGGATGACGCTGAAAAGGCCAAGATGGAGCAGGCCCTCCGCGAGTTTGCCAAGAAGAAGATGGCCAAACTATTCAAGAACCACAAGAAAAGATTGCACGGCCTTATCAAGAAAAAGAAGACTCCGGACAGTGAGAAGGTAAAAAATCACTGGGACGATTCGTGAAGTACAGCACGGAGTCAGAAGAATTTCTGAAAAGGTCGGAAACAAATAAGGCAAATGTTGCGTTGAAGCTATATCACCAAATTCTGGGTCCAGGTGGATACAGGGCTAACCGTCCTAAGTGGCAGGCAGCTGAGGCGGAACTGACCAGGAAAGGGATCAGATTAGGGACACACGGTTGGATCGAACGTTGTAAGGAGTGGTTCTACGGGATTGGGGGAACGTTGCATCCAGAAACAGGGAAGTGCATCTATAAGAAAGCTCATCTGAAGTTTCCCATTGAAGCCCTGGAAAAAGCACATAAGGACGTGGAGGAGGGGAGGTTCTAGCCCGAAAGAGAGAACGATGAGCTGACACGCGCCCTTGGGAACAAAGAACACGGCGGACGAACACGAGGCACGAAGGCTCCGTTCCGTGGAAGTATGGCTTTCCCGCGGAAAGGAAGAGATTTCCTGATAAAAGCCATGAGAGGAGAAAGGCAAGGGAAACAGACCGCATAGCGTCCTTAGAGGAGGGTATGAGCACCATGAAAGCCCAATTAACCATGGTAACCCAAGTACTTACAACCCAGATGGCTCAGGGGCAGGCTGTAGATCATGCATTGCGCAATGCCCTCGTCCCGCTGCAATCTCAACAACACCGGAAAAGCAGCGTGGCTTCCAGTCAGCAGGTGGATAATGATGATGATGACCAGGTGGTCGAGCCTCCTCGCTACCCCCCCGTGGATGATCTCACTGAGAGCCGTCCTTGTGAGCTGCATGTTAAAGTTTGCAACCTATCCTTCAAGGCGGCGGTCGGCATCCTCTTACCTACAAGGTCTTACCATTGCCGTCCGGTCCAAGACGACTTTGTCTGTTGTGATGGTGGATGAAGTGTTGACAGATTATGAGGGGTTGGTGCTTGAGCACCCTGCAGGTGAAGATGGGGAAATCAAAGAACTGGGAGAAGCCCGTAGAACCACCGTGCAATGGCGGAAGGAGAACATTGTGTTTCCAGGTGAGAAGCCACCAAGCATGCCACCTCGTCCGCCTCCTCCGCCACCTGCGCAGTCTCCTCCGCGTGATGATTCTCCTCTACACGATGATGATTCCCCTGTGCATGAGCAGTCTCCTCCGCGTGAGAATACTCCGCCGCCTCCTCCTCCTCCTCGTCAGAATACTCCGCCGCCTCCTCCTCCTCCTCGTCAGGAGACTCCGCCGCCTCCACCTAAGCAAAAGAGGAAGCTAACCGCGGCACCTCCTACAACTCCGAAGAGATCATCAACTCCGATGAGGGCACAGACTCCAGAGTTATTACCACATGAGCAGACTGAAGAGCAAAAGGCATTTCTTGCGCCGAAGAAGATGTTTATTCCACCGCATACATTGAAGCACTTTGCCGAGACGAGAATGAAGGGACCTGAGCTGAGAGGTGATTATGACCGCTCTCTTGGACGAGTCCTCTAGAGCGAGCAAAGAAGCAAAAAAAGTCGCCCAGCTTGGACAGCAGGACATTCAGGCCGTACCCCACTTCGTCGTGGAGCCCTATCATGATCCAGAGACGGCACCGATGATAGAACGGGATGCTAGAGCTCAGGGAGCATCAGTTGAGTACGAAGATTACTATCCAACGGCTCAAATGGTAAACAAGTATAGATACGGATCTGATCTCGTCAAACCTGGCGAGCTCGCGCGTCTAGGGACTCAGATGCGAAGGTTGCATGACCGGTACCCGAGAGCCTGTCGAAGAGGTGATCGCTACCTCACGGTGTATCTTAGAGATGAGCATTACTTCCGGGGGGTCGAGGAGATAAACCTTGAGTTAGAAGAACTGTTTCAGTTATTCAATCGAGACACCCTCGACAAAGCTGTCATCAGTTGCTACTGCCTGTAAGTGATTTGTTTATGTAATTAAGTCTGTAGCTCAGCGCTCATTCATTTGCACTAACAATTATCCTCACTATATTCTTTGTGTACGCTATACATTTAATTATGCAGAATGAAGAAGCTCGAATGCAAAAGAGGCAAGCTCCTACTGCTGGGGTTCATAGACCCAGACACAGTTGATGAAGTTACGGTTCGAGACTTCGCCAAGGACACAGAGGACAACATGGTAATGTTTTTAGTGAAGCAAGCAAATAAAGAGGATATATTCTTTCCCTACAGCTTCAAGTGAGTGTTATATATAACATACATTATGATTGTGCACCTTCCACTTTATTCTCGTAATCATTGAGCTATGCTTGTGCAGATTTCACTTTATTTTCCTAATCATTGATCTTCACAAAGGAGTCGTAAAAGTCATGGACTCGAAACGTAAAGAATATGCGGAATGGGCGGACATGGATGCCATCCTTCAGAGGTAATTTCAATCAATTTCGTATTGGCATCTTCATCTGTTCTAATTCGACGATATCATCAACTAATCAATAACTCATTTACTCATTATTTTTTGCCGGGCATGGCTTGGAAACGGTTCATCACTACTGTTCCGGGTAAATGGAAACCGGAGCTTACATTTCAAGATTACCCTGTAAGTAGTACTATATATATAGCTATGTCCGTGAAACTCTATATATGATATTTACTTTCAATACGATGCTTGATTATTAGTTTGATCGAACTATTTTTTCGTAAAGTGTATGAGGCAGGAACCCGAGAATAACTTATGTGGATACTACGTCTGCACCTTCATTCGTGACATGGCCTGTCCCAAGGGTGGGGATGCCCGTATACACCACACTCGTGTACGATAACAAATTCTCACAATTATCTTAATTAGTACCATCTATTGTATTGAGTTCCATTCATATATTGATCTGCTTTTTTAAATATAGATGATACGCCTGCGGGACACTCTCATAACGGAGGATCAAATACGAGCAATTCAAGAGGAAATCGCGGGATTCTTTCTTACCGAGGTCATTACCCGAGGTGGAGAGCACTATGCGGAGGTCATAGATGAGGCGCAACTCCGTAGAGGCTAATAGATTTAGTAAAGAGATCCGACTAGCTTTATATTGTAAATATGCATGCATTACGTGTACTGTTGACGATGTCTATATATATTCACGACGATATTTTGTGGTTTCTTGAATGATATATATGCATTGCTGAAACTCTGCCGCGGCAGAGAAACGCCCTGTTTCTCTGCCGCGGCAGAGAAACGCTGCTACAGCCTAAACCTGTGCCGCGGCAGAGAAATATCAATTCTCTGCCGCGGCAGAGAACCACAGGCCCGGTTCGTACCACGAACCGGGACCAAAGGCCATCCACCGCGAGCTCCCTGGCCGCACCACGTGGCGACGCCTTTAGGCCCGGTGCAACTTTGAACCGGGACTAAAGGGGGACCCTTTAGTCCCGCCTAATTGGTCCTGATTTGGAAACCGGGACTGAAGGTCCAAATGGACCGGGCCTATAGCCCCGTTTTCCACTGGTGAGTTCATTTCAAAATATATGTATGCCTTATTCACATGAACGAAGATACTCCCTCCGTCCATGAATAAGTATACTTCTAACTTTTGTCTTTTGTCAAACTTCTTAAAATTTGACTAACGTTATAGAAAATAGTAGCACCGCATATTATATCAAAGTGGTATATTATGAAACTACATTTCAAAATGAATTTAGCGATACTAATATAATATAAAAAAATGCTACTTCCTTTGATCCATATTAGTTGCCACTAATATAGATGTATCTAGATATATTCTAGTAATAGATACATCTATACTAGTGGTAAGTAATATGAATCGGAGGGAGTACTATATTTTTCTAAAAAGTCAGTCAAAATTTTAAAAGCTTAACTTAAGACAATGGCTATAAGTACATTTATTCGGAGATGGTTGGAGATAGGGAGTAGTAAGATTCTAGCACATCTATGGCTGATTTCCACGCCATCCTAGCAAGTTCTTGTTACATTCAAATCTACCATATATCATTTGCCTCATCTGCCTATATTAATTTTGGTCGTCCTCTACCTCTCCTACTATTTATTTTTTTGGGAGCGATGGTTGAACTTTTTTTCAGACGACCGCGATGATGGTTTCCAACTTTCCACTACCATGAATATACGGAACACGAGGTATCAAGCATCCGAGTGCTGAAAACGAAACTAAGATATGGACGTATGGTTCAACTAGGTTGGTTTGCCTGCATTTCGCGGTGTCCCTTCACTCTCAGTTGTCAACTCTGCCAGCTATATAAGCAAATCTTAGTCCCGTGTCGGCTGTGAGCAAATGGTGCAAATGGCCGGTGTCACTAGTTTGACTGCTGAGTAAACCTGTGGACAACATGCGCGAAACATGGCAACCAGGTAATGAACCGACCAACAATGTAGGTGAATTCCAGTTGGGCATGAAGATTTAGTTGACAATGCTTTCCACTAGTTGGTGGCTTCGTGCTGACTACCTTACATTGCTTGTACTGTATTTGTCTGTAAAGTGCTTACTGATTTTATCGGGATACTTATCATGATGACTGCGCAAAATATACTCGATGCTTAGGTACACTGATTGAACAACATTCCTTGTCAGAAATTACGGAAAACCAACCCGTCAGTAGGTTCTTGACTAAAAATGCAAGTGTATACTTGCAGAACTGATTGAAATTTCAGAGACATACGCAGTTAAGCATGTTGAATCTTGCCCACCCCTGTCTGACGGCCAAAATGCCTCCAAGCTGTCCCCCCCTGAGAAAAGGGGTAAGCTGGAAAGTAGAGTAGCACGGCTTAAGCCTAATTTGTCCACAATGGCACTCAAATCCTGCTTTGTTCCCCACAATGACGCTCATATCATGACAGCATCAACGCACCGGTTGTCAGTACACGCGTGGTAAAGAACCAGAACGAAGGCATGCGAATGAAGGCGATTTGCACAAAAATAACCTAAAAGTGAAAGAAAAGCACAGACTGACCCCTCCGGCGAAACTATTTCACCCATCTAATCCTTTTGTGTGGCGCCCCACACATCGGCGCCACACATGCCAGTGTGGTGCCCCTCCTGCCGGCGCCACACACCCAGCCGACGTGGCGCCCTCGACGCTGAGCTGGTGCGCCCATCCGACGTGGCAGCATGTGTGGCGCCCCTCTCATCGGCGCCACACATGCCCTTACAATTGTCCAAAACATACTGTGAGACAATTCGTCTGGGACTTAGCCGTTTTGCGAGCCTCTACGTGTGGCGCCGATGCCACGGGCGCCACACAAAGAGCATCACCAAAACGGCTAAGGACTTATCGTCCGGAGCCCCTGGATGTTTTCGACCCAATACTGGATATAAGTTGGCATGTGTGGCGTCGATGCCGTGGGCGCCACACAGTTCAGTGTGGCGCCACTGTGAAGGGCGCCACACATTGACTTGTGTTAAAAACCTGAAAAATCCTACCAAACTCCAACAGTTTTCATTGGACACAGCAAATACCAATCTCAGAACATACACAACAAGTAGCAATATCAGAAGATGTAGTCTACATCGTAGCAAGTAAATTTAAACAACAAGTAGCATTACAAACATTGTTCGAAATGACATAGGGTTCACAATTCGATACTTATGAAGATATAGTTCACAACAACACGGAGCACATCCTACTGTCGTCCTCGACGTGTCGTTCTCACGGGCTGCTTCCGGACGGCCATCCTCTTCGTCCGCTGCCGTGGCTCTTGTTGCTGCTGCTCCTGCTGCTCCTCCTGCTCCTCCTCCTCTGAAAAGAACGGCTCGTCGTTCGTCATCCTCGACAAAGATGATCTCCGCACCGGCCCCTCATCCTCCTCAATGACAACCTTCTTTCCTCGGTTGACATAATCTTCCGGAGTGTACCGTTTTGGAGCATTGCCCCTTGGCTTCAACTGGTAAGCTGACAGTGGGGCTTGCTTGGAGGTATGCTTTGGAGGTATGCTTTGACTCAGAATCAAGTCGTCGTCAGGAGGAATCTTCACAAACATGAACACATGAGATTACAAAAGTTGAAATTAGTAAGAACATGTTTGACAACAACAAAATAGTCCATACCTGCGGTTCTTCAGAAGAGGAGGATGTAGGGATTTCGCCTTCGCGGCAACCTAGCAAGTTCGCTAACCGCCGCATCTTTCGTGCAGTGTTCTGCGTCATGGAACTCATGGTTACAAAGCCACCAGAACATAATAGCGTACATTCAAAGTTGGTGATCATACCTTAATGAAATGCCGCAACGGTCCGACAGGCTTTTCTTCTCTCCCGCTCTGGTCCCACATAATATCGCACTCGTCAGCTGTTTTTTGGATCTCCGACCGTTGTGAAAAACATAGCATACACAATTTAAGCGAGCACATGGCAATCTAGATGATGTACTAGTTAATGAGAGAATCCATTACCACGAAGTTCAGCTCGGAAGCAATAGAAGTCGATCTCCCTCTGCGAGCATAGGTGTCGTGCTGGCTTTGTGCAACCTCATCGAACTCGATAGGGTCGTCCAAGATGTAGTCAGCATACGCGCGCTTCACTAACTCGATACGCGTGTTTTCATGGAACCACTGGAGGTAGTTGTTGAAAGCGGCCAAGTCGTGAGGCACAATCTCCAGAGGGCCAGCAGTCCGTGTCGCTTCCAAACAGTGTTGGAACGCTGCGATGTGGCCTCTATGGTGGACTGGCCAATTTGTGATCTTCCTCTGCCTATCAAGCCTGCAAGAATCAAGAAGTTAGATTCTACCTCTTCTATCAGGAATCTTCCGTCGCATGATTCCAGAAGTTTACCTATGAAGCGCCTTGTCCGTGTCTTGCCACCGAGGTGGGCACTCCTGATACAGCCCAAACTGTCTCATCACTCTGTGCGGCTGGTGGTGTTCAACAAGCCACATGCATATGAGTGGGCAGCGCATCCGCCAGAACAGCGCCTCCTCCGTGCACTTGCGGTTGAGGTCAGCCATACCCGCGCCAATACGGTAGTAGGTACCATATGGCTCCCATTCCACCTGCACCATACAAATATTTCAGAATTTAGAACATGCCAGTACAATCAATGAAAACTAGGATTGCAAAAGAGTGATCGGTTACCTGCTCAGCGGTAAGAGTGTCCAACTCCGCGAGTGTACTTGCCTGTACATGACCATTGGATCGCTTGTCATCTCCGAGACATTGTCCCAAAGGTATGCCCAAGTCGGCTCCCGATCGGGGTTGTCCGGGTGATGAGGCCAATGCCTCTCGTGGAGTATCCTAGGCCGCCCAACCGATATGCGGTCCCAGCTCCATACGGAAAGTAGGAGCAAGCATCCACCAATACCGCCGCTCCCAGTCCTGCTCCCAGTCCTGCGACAAGCTTCGTCCAACTGCGTACATAAGACATTTGGTTACTACTTTGTCTACCACACTACTATAGTAAAATAGTACATAGAACAAATCATCACCTGCCGGTAGAGGTAGGCAAGTGCCGCTGTTCCCCAACTCCACCGGTTGTCCAACACAGTAAGCGCCTTCAGCCAACACCAATGGGCCAGCTTCCCCCCACTGTCAGGAAAGAGAGTCCTCGAAATCATGTACCATAAGTACACGCGGGCGTACGTCCTCCGAGTGTCCTTGTTGGCCCCTTCCGGGCAATGTGCAAAGTTAGTCCTGATCCAAGAGAAAGACGCGCCGGCGGGAACTCTCTCCTTTGGATTTGCTGGCGCCGGAGGAGCCCTGCCAATAAGGTCCTCCATCTCGTCCGCGCCACCCATCGAAGCTGTGTTCATACACGAGTGGCTCGCCCCGAATAGGTAGTCCAAGGATCATGGAAACATCCTGGAGAGTAGGGGCCATCTCGCCGGCCCTCAAGTGGAAGGTGTGAGTCTCCGGCCTCCACCGGTCGACAAGGGCGGTGAGTGCGAGAGGGGTTCATGTTCGGCCCCCACGGCTTACAAGGGATATGAACGGCATAAGACCGGTAGGCTGGGTGAACTCCGTGTACCTCTCGTCATACGGTATATCCACTCGTGCCATGGTAACGAATCTTCAAAGGGTGAAGATCCGTTCCCCTCTCCGTCATATGAACAGCCCGGTGCTCCCTGTCGTACTCTTCATCCGGAAGCCACACCATCCTACATGTTTACACAACCATATTATGAGTCATTCCACTAACAAAAATGAGCAACACATACATGAGAATATATCTAACTTTCGAATCACCTATACATCACACATACATGAGAGTTCATATCCAAATACATCACACATATGAATTTCGTAAGGTTCCATACATACACACATACATTCATATCTAGGGTTCCAACAAATATTTGGTTCAAATATGAGTTATTCCATCACAAATAATAGGCATATGTAACAAATTTGAATGCATTTGCTAGGCAAATATTAGACATTTCAACACATACATACATAGGATTTCAACACATACATGTAAAATTTCATATCTAGGGTTCCAACAAATCTTTGGTTCAAACACATATACTACAATGTAGATTCCACCAACATTAATTTCCATATCAATGGTTCATATCCAAATCCACCAACATAAATTTCCATGTCTAGGGTTCATACCCAAATCTACCAAATCCACCAACACTAGTGGATGAATCGGAGGGAATCGAAGGGGAATACCTTGAGGAATGGAGGAGGAAGGAGTTGGCCGGATAGATCTGACGATTCCTTAGTCGATTTGGTGGGGGGGCCGAAGGGGAGGCGGGCGGCGGCGGCGGTTTCGTGGGAGCAGAGAAGAAAGAAGAGAGAAGAAGAGGTGTGGTCGGGCTAGGGCGGGCGCGGGCGCCACACTTAAGTGGATGTGTGGCGCCCGTGGCATCGGCGCCACACATGCTAGTGTGGCGCCCGTGGCATCGGCGCCACACGTAGAGGCTCGCAAAACGGCTAAGTCCCAGACGAATTGTCTCACAGTATGTTTGGGCAATTGTAAGGGCATGTGTGGCGCCGATAGGAGGGGCGCCACACATGCTGCCACGTCGGATGGGCGCACCAGCTCAGCGTCGAGGGCGCCACGTCGGCTGGGTGTGTGGCGCCGGCAGGAGGGGCGCCACACTGGCATGTGTGGCGCCGATGTGTGGGGCGCCACACAAAAGGGTTAGATGGGTGAAATAGTTTCGCCGGAGGGTCAGTCTGTGCTTTTCTTTCACTTTTGAGTTATTTTTGTGCAAATCGCCGCGAATGAAACCAGGAAAAGTAGGTGACAAAGGCCTGCCCCCTGCACTGCTGACTTTGCTTTAGAAATAGTAAATACAGCAGGGAATACCACTCCATACCACCAATCTCGAAGCACAGCGACGGTCTAGAAAACAGGTTCATCTGAGTCGGGTTCAGTTAAGAATTAAAGTTTACTAGCAAAGAAGGGCGCGGCGGCACGCCGTGCCGGATCGCGGTAATTGTGTAGTTAATTCTTTTTGTTTAGTAGGAATTTCTTTTTTTTTGTTTATTTTGTTTGTTTTGAAAGTTCTAGCGAGTTCGTATTTTAAGGTCAAAGCGTAAGTTGTCCAAGAGTAGGCATGGGGGCAGACCACACCCGTGGTGGTGCCCTTAAAGGTACTGAAACGGTTGTAACGGTAGTAGATATACTTAGATTGAATTACATGGTGGATCATGTTGACAATGCAGATATACGCTTTTATGCGATACATGGGTGGAATTGCATTAGAGAGGGGATGGACTCTAATCTACACTATTGCTAATAGACGCAGCTGATAATACACTCAGGCTGCCAGCTGATTTGATTTTACTGCATCTAACCTATCAGTTGTCTCCATCGGTATCTTCTTCCTCAGAGGTTAGGATGACCGCGATATCCTTTAGCACAGGAAGGACAAGGATAGCTCCGGTAATTGTCTTATTGTTGACATGGATGGATGATTGTGCAGAGAGCCTGAAAACTAATGCGAACTTGTCCGTTTTAGAGAGAATCTGGAGCTCGCGTTCATTGCTGGAGAGTCTGGAGAGGGCATCAAACATCCTGAGGAAAAGACCGTATTTATTCTGCATCTTTACTAATCTTGAATTCTCCCATGAGAAACCTGGAAGCTTTCTTTCTTGGGTCTTGCAGGATACAACTTTACACACCGTGGTTACTAATATCTGTCAGTGCAAAATGCTTGAGATTTTTCTAGAACCAAGAACTAAATAATGTTGACAAATTAGCTGCTCTTGGATAAGATGATCACACCGGCGGACTGACTCACATCTTGTCCCCAACTAATATCCGTCCGTGCAAGAGCAGATACATCTTACATAATGGCACAAGAGTTCATAAACTGTGTAGAACGATCAATTTCCATCATTCTTTCATACTGGTAGGATACAAAATGACACAAGAGTTCATAAACTGTGTAGAACGATAAATTTCTATCATTCTTTCATACTGCTGGTAGGATACAAAATGACAGACAAAGAGTAAGCAATACCGTTCCATATTTTGCTTGTGAGTTATTGAAGAGGATAAGATCGACATTGTTTATTTAGAAGGTAAGCCTCCGATTGAATATGTTAATATCACTATAACACATATACTGATAGCAAAACCTGTATGGATCGATCAGTAGTACAACTGAATCTAGTAATACAGATGTGATACATATTCTGATTTTACCAGAGAAAATTAACAATGAGATAAATTGGACATATCCAGATAATTCATGGGAACACAAGAGCGTATTGATCATACATATAGCCTGGTTCGCATGATAGCTGGACACAACGACACTGAGATGTTGTAACTCGAAAGTTTGGCAAATAAAACATGAAAATATAAAGTGTATACTGATTGTAGATACAATACAATCTGCAAGGTAGTTGGACACAACAATATAGAGTTACTACAACTCAAAAGTTCAGAAGTTCACATATAGATAGATGGCATGTTTTAACATGGATTACATCGGTAGTAAGCAAAAGCAAGCCCTGGCCTCATGCCTAGGCGCCATTGCAATTAACGCGGTATGGGCTTTTCTCGCAGCCATTGTTTTCAAAGATGTCTACTTCCATCGAAGAATATATAGTGTAAGAGCATATCATATAGCATTGCTATATTGGATTGCTAAATTTCTGTATACAAAGCCACACAAAATTTTACATTCCTAGCTTTTCTATAATAGCAATCCAGAACTGGCAATGGATATGTGGGACCCACATGGCAGTGGGTATCTTTTTTATTTCCTTTTTCCTCCCTTGTATCTTTCCCTCTTTCTCCATTTGCACACGCACAAGCGGCACTGCCGGCCAACGCCCCACGCATCGGCGGACCAAGAAGTTTCTAGAAGCCTGGGCAAATATGCCTACGATGCTAATTTTTTGCCAAAAAGCTATAGAAGGTTACGTGTTATAAGGCGTCGCGCTTCCGGCAAGCCCAGGCGGCCGCCCGGGAAACAGGGATGGTGGATCCGCTACTGGCCCCACGCCCGCCACCCACAAGTCTTGTCCATGCCGCCCGCCGCCTCCTGCGCCCGCCCACTGCCGCGCCATGCCCACCACCCGCCATGGCACATGTCCGACCCCCAACCTTCGACCACGCACGGGGTGGCGAAGGGTCGTTGGCGGGGCACAGTGGTGTGCGGTGGACGGAGCTGCCTTGAGGCAGCTGGTGTCAGCTGACCCCCATAAAAAATGCAAATTCATTCACTAATTAGTATTAAGTTAGTGTTGATTTATAGAACATGACACCAGCGAGTTAGAGCGATTATAGTGATGACCCCAGTGATATATCTTTCTAGCTTCGTCCCTGGCGGCTGAGATTTCCCGCAGCACAAATCGCCCCGTGCGGGCCTCCTCCGGTCTGAATCGACGGCGCATCTGCGACCTCCTCCGGTCTGATTTGGCGGTGAGGAACTCGCTCAGCGAGGAAAATAGGGGCACGGCGACGGAGGAGCTGGACTAAGGTGCCACGGCGGCTCACGGTCGAGCAAGGCGGCGGGGAGGCGGCCGGCGGGGATGACGTGCAGGGGAAGTTTCCTCGCATATGCGGTTTGCCCTTCGCGTGAGTGGAGAGGAAATTATACGAAGTGGACACGGGCTTCACAAATATGCGAAGTGGAGGGAAAATTTTGTCAAGTTTTGTATAATTTTTACTTTTTTAGTTGGGGGCCACTTATACAAATGCTGCTGGAGCTACACTTTAACAACGGATTGCTAAAAAGCAGTTTTTATAAATTTGGGAAAATTATCGGAAGACTGTTGTGAATAATGGGGTATCACCTTCTGCAATGTTCGTGTCCTTAGCGAATTCATCCCATCCATGCTCGATAAAGATATGCTTCATCCACTTCACCAATCTAATACGCCATGTGTCCCCAACCATGTTGCCGAGCACGATTTTCTACAGAATATCGCCGGTGGTGCGCTGGCAGGATGCCTTTGTAATCTTAAGCGAGCCACAAGGGTTGCTAAAGACCGGCGCTTCAAGCGACATCACAACTTGGCCAGGAACCGAACCAGCGGGCGCCTACCCACTGCACTGATACCTTTTTTTTTTAACATGAAAAGCTCGGAAGGACTGAGAGCTGCATTAATTCAACGCGATTACAGACCAAAGTATAGGAATGACCTTCAAAGAACACAAAATAACAGACCAGCCCTTAGAGTTTGCATATAGGACCCTAGAAAAGAAACTAAAAATGCGATTAGGTCCCTGGTCACCGCCGGACAATGGACTCCGCCGTCGACTGCCTTCCACGCCTCCGGGGAGACTCAGCAAACAATTGTTTTCCAGTGGAGCTCTTCAATGGTGGAAAACCAGGAGGGGCCTGATACGTCCAAAACGTATCTACTTTCCCGAACACTTTTGCTATTGTTTTGCCTCTAATTTGTGTATTTTGGATGCAACTAACACGGACTAACGCTGTTTTCAGCAGAACTGTTCTAGTGTCTCGTTTTTGTGCAGAAATCCAACTTTCAGGGAAAAACCTCGGGATTTTGACGAAAGGGCCTATTTTCCCGGAATAATGACGGAGCCGAAGGACAATTGAAGTGGAGGCCCGAGGGCCCCACACCACATGGCAGCGCGGCCCAGGGGGGGCCCGCGCGGCCCTGTGGTGTGGCCCCCCCGGCCGGCCTCCGGCGCCCCCTTCGGACTACTTATTCGCCTCGACCTAAAACGCACGGAGAGAAGTCGAAGTCGCCGAAACCCTCCGAACGCCGCCACATCGCGAAACTCCGTCGCGGGAGCCGAAGTCTCCGTTCGGCACTCCGCCGGGACGGGGAATTGGAGGAGATCATCACCGCCATCACCGCCAACGCCTCTCCATCAACCAGCAATGTTTCCCCCATCCATGTGTGAGTAATTCCCCCGCTGTAGGCCGAAGGGGATGGTAGGGATTGGATGAGATTGGTCATGTAATAGCATAAGATTGTTAGGGCATAGTGCCTAGTGTCCGTAGATGGTACTTTTATGATATTGTTGCAACTTGTTATGCTTAATGCTTGTCACTAGGGCCCGAGTGCCATGATCTCAGATCTGAACATGTTATTATTTCATCATGATATTCGTTGTTTATGATCTTACCCGCAAGTTGTATACACATGTCCCTGTCCGGAACCAATGGCCCCGAAGTGACAGAATCGGGACAACCGGAGGGGATGGTAGCGATGTGAGGATCACATGTGTTCACGGAGTGTTAATGCTTTGCTCCGGTACTCTATTAAAAGGAGTACCTTAATATCCGAGTAGTTTCCCTTGAGGCCCGGCTGCCACCGGCTGGTAGGACAAAAGATGTTGTGCAAGTTTCTCATTGCGAGCACGTACGACTATAATTGGAACACATGCCTATTGATTAATTAGTACTTGGATACCGTTTTATTATTATCTGCAAATGCCCTGCTATGATTGTTACATGAGTTTCTCTCATCCATGCAACGCCCGTCATCCGTCCCCGTGCCTACAGTATTTTAATCCCGCTGTTTACTAAAATCACTAATGCTGTCTTTGTTACTCTGCTACTGTTATTTCACTACTGCTACTTGCTATAAAACTGTTACCTACTGATAAACTCCTGCGAGCAAGTCTGTTTCCAGTGCAGCTGAATTGACAACTCCGTTGTTAAGGCTTTCAAGTATTCTTTGTCTCCCCTTGTGTCGAATCAATAAATTGGGTAATACTTCCCTCGAAGACTAGTTGCGATCCCCTATACTTGTGGGTCATCAAGACTATTTTCACGGCGCCGTTGCCGGGGAGCATAGCTTTATTTGGAAGTTCACTTGGATTGATATTGTTCGCTGCAAATTCTCCATCATGGGTAAACCACGCGATACTAAGGTCGCCATATTACCATTCACTACAAGAAAAGGTACAACTCTGAGTACCTCCGCTGCTCTTGATTGACCATCTGTGATTGATAAACTTGTTTCACCGCCACATGCTTCAAATGCTGGTACTTCTGCTGAATCTGAAAACTCTCATAATACTGATAATATTTCTGCTGTGCTTGATGATAGTGGTTCATTGGGAACTTTTCTAGATGCTAAAATTGCTAGGTCTAGACAAATCGAAAATACTGAAACTCCTGATGCTACTACACCTGTTAATTCACCTGAACTTGAATACTCTAGTGATGATCTTGATGAAGATTATGTGGAACTTGATGATGATTTTATTGAAAAATGCCATGCTACTACTGATGCAAGAAAAATTAAAAAGTTGCTTGCGGAACATACTGTTAGATATAAAGCTGTCTCCCGATCCTAAATTTGCCACATCTCCTATAAACATTAAGGATAAAGATTATGATTTTTCTCTTGATCTATCTCATATAGCTATTGTTGAGAAAACACCCTTTTGTGGTACTGAAAAAGAAAGTCGTTGTTGAACACATGATCGAGTTATCTACTTTGAGTAGCTTGTTTTCTGATGATGTTAAGAAGCGTACTTACTTTGTTGCTAAAATCTTTCCATTCTCATTAAAGGATGACGCTAAAACCTGGTATAATAGTTTGCCACCTAGTTCTATTAAAAGTCCAAAAGAATTGCTTGTTGTTTTCTTTCGGAAATACTTTCCTGCTAGTGCTCAACATGCTGCTTTGCAGAGAGTTTATAATTTTGATCAAGGAGATGAAGAGAAATTGCCCGAGGCTTGGGCGAGATTTTGCTCTCTTATTAGAGCTCGCCGACCATGATTTAGAAAAGCATGATTTACTTGATATATTTTATAGTGGACTAACCATTGAGTCTAGGGCATACCTGGATAGTTGTGCTGGTTGTGTTTTCAGGAAAAGAACTCCGGACGATGTTGAAGAATTATTGGCTAAAATAGGCCGGAATTATGATGATTGGAATACGCCTGAACCAACTCCAACGCCAATAGTGAAGAAGAGGGGTTTAATTAAATTGAATGATGAAGATATGAGGGAAGCCAAGAAGTCTCTCAAAGAGAAAGGTATTAAATCTGAAGATGTGAAAAATCTACCTCCAATAGAAGATATATGTGAGATAATTCCCCCTTCATCCATGATTGAGGTAAATTCCCTTCAACGCTTTACTAGGGAAGATATTCCGTATTCAAAACCTCCTGCGCAATGCTTAGATGAGTTTGATAATTATATTGTTAAGCAAGAAAATTTTAATATGAGAGTAGAGAATCATCTAATGGAAAATTCTCAAGCTATTAGTCAATTGCATGATATTGTGGAGAGAACCTCCAATGATGTTAAGATGCTTGTTAAACATTTTCATATGATTCAAACTCAAATTGATCAACTCACTAAAGTGCAAAATGACTTGTTAGGAAATAATGTTAAAGAAAAACAAGCTTATGAAGTAACAACTAGAGGTGGTGTCTCTACCCAGGATCCTCTATATCCCGAAGGGCATCCCAAAAGAATTGAACAAGATTCTCAACGCATTGAACCTAGAGCTCATTCTAAGAAAAAGAAGAAGAAACATAAAAATGTTGTAGAATCCTCTGAACCTGCTAATGATCCTAATAGTATTTCTATTTCTGATGCTGAAACTGAAAGTGGTAATGAACATGATAAAGATAATGATAAGAATGATACTCCCGATAAAGAAGAGGTTGAAGAAGAACCTGAAAAGCATGCTAAAAATAAAAAGTATACTAAAGAAGATTTTATTGCTGAGAAACATGGTAATGAAAGAGAACCTTGGGTGCAAAAGCAAATGCCTTTTCCTGCTAAGAAACTAAAATCAAAGGAAGAAGAACACTATAATAAATTCTGTGATTGGATGAAACCTTTATTCTTGCAAATTCCTTTGATTGATGCTATTAAATTGCCTCCTTATTCAAAGTATATGAAAGATATTGTTACTAACAAAAGGAAAATCCCCAATGAGGAAATTTTCACTATGCTTGCTAATTACTCTTTCAATGGCAAAGTTCCAAAGAAGTTGGGCGACCCAGGTATACCTACTATTCCTTGTTCTATTAAGAATAATTATGTTAAAACTGCTCTATGTGACTTGGGAGCCGGTGTTAGTGTTATGCCTTTTTCTCTATACAAGAGACTTTATTTAGATAAGTTGATACCTACTGATATATCTTTGCAAATGGCTGATAAATCTACTGCTATTCCTGTTGGTATATGTGAGGATGTTCCTGTTCAAGTTACTAATAACTGCTTGATATTAACCGATTTTGTTGTGTTGGAAATGCCTGAAGATGATAATATGTCTATTATTCTTGGGAGACCTTTTCTTAACACCGCAGGGGCTGTTATTGATTGCAATAAAGGAAAGGTTACTTTCAATGTTGATGATAAGGAACACACCGTCTATTTCCCCAAGAGGATTGAAAAAGCGTGCGGAGTTAATACTATTTCTCATGTGAGAACTATCAAAGTGGGAACCATCGATTGTCCTATATATGAGCCTAAAGAAGAATACCAAACTCTTGTGATTGGATCCATATCAATACAATTCAAGGTAACATGATTGATTTGAGGTTTATTTCTTCATATGCTATGTAAAATTTATTTGGTGGCAAGACTTGATCAACCTTGTTAACAAATACCTTTTATATGCATAGAGGAGGTAAACAACATTTCTTTCTTCCTCCACTTGCTTTAGTTGCTGTAGCATTTTTAATTTGCAAAGTTTCTTAGTTGATTTGAGATTTCAAAAAAAAAATTCCTGGCCAGTAATAATAAACTTAATACCCAGAAAATGTGCATTTTTCAAAGTTTTCAAAAATTCGCGAAAATTATACCGTTGGTCCTATTTTTCGACGAGGCACCTGGGAGCACCAGAGGATGACCTGTGGGGCACCGGAGGGCGCCAAACCACAGGCCGGCGCGGCCAAGGAGGTGGCCGCGCCACCATGTGGTGTGGGCCCCTCCTTGCCCCACTTTGTCATCTCTTCCTCCCGAGCACCTTCTCTCTCCCGAAAAAACTCGTACCAAATTCCTCTCACTCGCGTTTTTGCTCAAGAACTCCAGATTTCTCGATCTCTTTGCTCAGCCCAGATTTCCTGCTGAAATTTGGCACATTTGCTCCTTGGTATGTGACTCCTCCACCCATCCAAGTAGAATTTTGTTTGGTTGAGTATATCTTGAATATTTTGCTGCTATAGGTGACATGTTTGGTGAGCTTGCATGCTTGTTATAATTGGTAGAAATTAGTTTTGATGCATGATTAGTACTCTAGCAAGTTCCTATGGTAGTTTCCCTCAATTATATGTCACCAAATCAAGTTTTATATTGTTTGTTGAAAATTTCAGAAAATGAAGAAGTTCAAATTTGGAGAATTGTTCAAGAAGGGAACAACCAGCACCGGGAGGCCTTCTAGGACCGCCACCCAAATTAGGCGGTCGTACAACGAGGACATCATCGCGCCTAGCTTCGCGCCCGAAGAGGACAACGGGCCTCCTAATGCTTCGACTTTCCCATGCTATGATTTTCTAAGGAATGCAGGGATATTGGAGGATTTCTTAACCCTTGTCAACAGGGCAGGGTTAACCACCTATATGGGAGATGAAAGGGAGCAATACTATATGCTCACAAAAATTTTCGTCGAGAGTTTCCAGTTCAACAACAAACAATATGAGCCAACGGTTGCATTCAGGATCTATGGTAATCCTGTTACTATGCAATTGAAGGATTTTTGTCTTGCGTTGGATATTGTCCCTGCAGGTACAGCAAGTAGGATTGATGACAACCCCCGGGACTTGTTGGAGCTCTATCGAGGGATCACCGATGATGATTGTCGCACCATTCAGCGGGGCAAGATAAGGAACATTCAACTCCCCGCCATTAAGTATTTTGCATACTACATTGCTACTAGCATTCTTGGTAGGGAGAACACTAGTAATATCTCTAGCTACCATCTTGCTTTCCTGAATATTGCACTTACTGGTCAAACATCTTATCACCTTGGTGCTCTTATTGCTCGCCGCCTGACTACCAGGGGACCTATTTTTGGAGGAACTATTGCACTGCACGTTTTAACATATCTAAATCTTCCTATTGATCCTAATGATGTGCCATTGGCCCCTAGGAGACTTGATATTGCTGCTATGAAGAGTCATCATTTTGTGACTACTGATTCTACTTTAGATAATATGGTCTATAGAATGTTGTTTTCTGACGGGGATGAGAAAGAAATTCCTCTTCCCCAACCAGGTTTGCTCAGTATTGACAGGCAATCATGGTCGTGCACTAAGGAGGAGGTGGATGAACATATGAAGATACAAGATTTCCACCAGCAGCATGACTCCGAGGATGTCGAGCCTTCCTATGATTACACCGTCACACATCCCGGTGCATCTTCTAGCACCTACCCGGAATACGATCCATCTTCGTCATACTACGGAGGCGCTACTTCATGGGATCGATGGGATTGAACTCCACTTAGGCCAAAAGCCTAAGCTTGGGGGAGGTATACCGGCATCACTCATTCTTTGCATATTATGATTGCTGGATACTTGTATATACTTGTTTAGTCTCTTTGAGTGGTTTTCTAATGAGAGGAAGATGATATTTGGGGAAGTGCTGCCTGAAAACAGATTCTGGGCTGTTACCGTAAAAATTCGTGCGCCCAGCCAGAACAGTATTTTGAGTTGCAAATTTTTGTGCATGTTCCCCAGGTTGTTATCTAACTTTCATTAGTTGAACACTTTTCGAACTGAGCAACGTAAGATTTTTGTAAAAATCGATTTCTGTACTGCTGTCAGGTTTTGGCAGATTTCTGCCATCTCGCTTTTCTGTGTTTCTTTTAGTTTGCTATTCCTTGTTTCCACTTTGTTTCTTTCCCAAAACGCAAAAAGACCAAAAATATTTCTGTTGTTTCTCTTCACCATTTGCTTATCTTGGTTTCTTGCATTTGTTTCACTTTATTTGCTATTGCTAGTTTGCCATAAGAAAACCCAAGAAGATTTTGCTTTGTTTGCTTGTTTCCTTTTGTTCTTGTTCTCAAATTCGAAAACACCAAAAATATTTGCTGTTCTTCTTTGGTTTGTAAAGTTCATCATGAGTTCAATGGTCTTCGGTGGCTGGAGCGTGATTTTCATTTCATATTATCCAAGCTACACAAGTGAAAAGGCAATAATGACGATCTACGACAATCTGATTGTGGTGAGAGGCTGGTATGAACTCTATTTGTTTTCATTTTTGTACATATACTCATCCATGTGAGCATGCTTAGTTGGTTCATGTGAGGTATATGTTATTTAAGAAAGTCTAGTAGTTCATGATCTCTCATAATTAGCTCCAATCTATTAATATGAGTAGCATGTCATGGATGTTTGCTTGCATTGTTTTATGCATAAGTAAGTATGGCATTGTGGTATCCTCCACTGAATAATTCATTTATATCGACTTGGCACATGCTCACGCATGCATATGACTGAACAAAAGTCAATTAAGCCTCAATGATTTACATTGCTTCAGAGTTCTTGTATCACTTTTATGCCTCAGTTAATTTATTTTGCCGCAAGCATGATTATGACGATTCATCGCTCTCTTGATTTGTCGCTCCCTAGTCTTTTGCTAGCCTTCACTTGTACTGAGCGGGAACGCTGCTCGTGCCTCCAAACACATGAAAACCAAGTTATTCCAGAGTGTCCACCATAAATACCTATGCATGGCATTTCAAACCATTCCAAGTAAATTCTCATGCGCTACTTTTAAAACCTTCAAAATGCTTCTCAATTTGTGTTTATGTTTCATAGCTCATGAGGAAGTATGTGGTGTTTAGCTTTCAACCTTGTCATTTACTTTTGACGGACTCTCATATGGAATAGTGGCACATCCGCTTATCCAATAATTTTGCAAAAAGAGCTGGCAATGGGATTCCCAGATCCCGAATTAATTAACTTAAATAGACACTCCTCCATGGTTTGTGATTGTTGGACGGCACCCGAAGGATTCGGTTAGCCATGGCTTGTGTAAGCAAAGGTTGGGGGAGTGTCATCATCATAATAAAACTAAAGTAAAAAAGGCACTCCTTCATGGTATGTGATCGTATGGCGGGCACCCGAGGATTCGGTTAGCCATGGTTTGTGTAAGAAAGGTTGGAAGGAGTGCCACATAAACATGCAAATAATTCATGGGAGCCGCTCTTGAAAGTCCGGTTGGCGAGGTAGTTGGTGTACCCATTACCATTCGTTGACAACAACAAACACCTCTCAAAATAATTTTACTCCTCGCTTTACAAATGAAAAGCTCTAGCGCATGTTAATCCCTGCTTCCCTCTGCGAAGGGTCAATCTTTTACTTTTATGTTGTGTCTCCATTATTTCTTTGAGCACTTTCTTGAGAGCACAACTGTCATTCTTAGTATGATATGCTTGTCTCAAAATATGATTGATTGTGGTATAACTTTGATGCTTTTATCTTTGACAATCACTACTTCTAGTCTTTCTATGAACTCCAGAGGTGCCCGGGCATTTATGTTTTGCCGATCAAATACAGGCAAGCGAGATACCACTTTATCATACTCTCTTATGAACATTGCAATCCTGCTTATATACATGATTCATGATGCTTATTATTAATTGTTGGTACCTCTTCATGATTGACATAGCTGTTAGATGATCTTATTTGCATGTACCTTATTATGAACTGCTCAAGTATTAGCCATATCATGAGAATATATACATCATATGAGCAAATGTGTTCGTGAAAGTCCTTTTATCGCTCAGTTGTTAACTGAATTGCTTGAGGACAAGCAATAAGCTAAGCTTGGGGGAGTTGATACGTCCAAAACGTATCTACTTTCCCGAACACTTTTTCTATTGTTTTGCCTCTAATTTGTGTATTTTGGATGCAACTAACACGGACTAACGCTGTTTTCAGCAGAACTGTTCTGGTGTCTCGTTTTTGTGCAGAAATCCAACTTTCAGGAAAAACCTCGGGATTTTGACGAAAGGGCCTATTTTCCCGAATAATGACGGAGCCGGAAGGACAATTGAAGTGGAGGCCCGAGGGCCCCACACCACATGGCGGCGCGGCCCGGGGGGGCCGCGCGGCCATGTGGTGTGGCCCCCTCGGCCGGCCTCCGACGCCCCCTTCGGACTACTTATTCGCCTCGACCTAAAAACGCACGGAGAGAAGTCGAAGTCGCCGGAAACCCTCCGAACGCCGCCACATCGCGAAACTCCGTCGCGGGAGCCGAAGTCTCCGTTCGGCACTCCGCCGGGACGGGGAATTGGAGGAGATCATCACCGCCATCACCGCCAACGCCTCTCCATCAACCAGACAATGTTTCCCCCATCCATGTGTGAGTAATTCCCCCGCTGTAGGCCGAAGGGGATGGTAGGGATTGGATGAGATTGGTCATGTAATAGCATAAGATTGTTAGGGCATAGTGCCTAGTGTCCGTAGATGGTACTTTTATGATATTGTTGCAACTTGTTATGCTTAATGCTTGTCACTAGGGCCCGAGTGCCATGATCTCAGATCTGAACATGTTATTATTTCATCATGATATTCGTTGTTTATGATCTTACCCGCAAGTTGTATACACATGTCGTCGTCCGGAACCAATGGCCCCGAAGTGATAGAAATCGGGACAACCGGAGGGGATGGTAGCGATGTGAGGATCACATGTGTTCACGGAGTGTTAATGCTTTGCTCCGGTACTCTATTAAAAGGAGTACCTTAATATCCGAGTAGTTTCCCTTGAGGCCGGCTGCCACCGGCTGGTAGGACAAAAGATGTTGTGCAAGTTTCTCATTGCGAGCACGTACGACTATAATTGGAACACATGCCTATTGATTAATTAGTACTTGGATACCGTTTTATTATTATCTGCAAATGCCCTGCTATGATTGTTACATGAGTTTCTCTCATCCATGCGACGCCCGTCATCCGTCCCCGTGCCTACAGTATTTTAATCCTGCTGTTTACTAAAATCACTACTCGTTGTCTTTGTTACTCGCTATCGTTATTTCACTACTGCTATCGCTATAAAACTGTTACTACTCGATAAACTCCTGCGAGCAAGTCTGTTTCCAGGTGCAGCTGAATTGACAACTCCGCTGTTAAGGCTTTCAAGTATTCTTTGTCTCCCCTTGTGTCGAATCAATAAATTGGGTAATACTTCACTCGAAAACTGTTGCGATCCCCTATACTTGTGGGTCATCAGGGCCCCGACTGGACGCTGTTTTTTTGTTTCCTTTTTTGCTGGGAGGCGGCGCTCGTAGTTCTCTTGTAATGTTATTTACAAGTTTTTGTGTAATGTTGAGTAATGGTTCCATGTGGATGGTTATTCAATTCTTTTTTCACATTCAGAATCTTAACATAGATATACAGAAGGAAAATGATTAGATTCCCCCGGGGGACGCACGTCTCCCAGCCTCCTGCTTGTGCGTGCGACGCGTGACGCTGGGCCCCACCTAACCGCGTCGTCTTCTACCTTCTACTTTCCCTTTTCACACCTCAAATCCTGATGGCCAACTGCGCCACCGCGCCACCGTGCCCTCCCCGCCGACCACCGCGCCCTCCCCGGCCATCGCGCCCTCCCCGCCGACGGCCACCGCGCCCTCCCCGGCCATCGCGCCCTCCCCGCCGACGGCCACCGCGCCATCCCCGTCGACGGCAGCGGTCTTCTCGCTGCGTCGAGCTTCTCGCCTCGTCGCCGGCCCGCTTCCCCCGACCTCCTCCTCCAGCGGTCTCCCCGCCCTCGCCACCGGCCGCAGCCCCCGACCTCCTCCTCCTTCAGGCGCCCTGCCCTCGCCACCGGACGCCATGCTCGCCGGCAATCCTGGCGCCGTCGTACTGGAAGCTTCCCATGGAGCGCTCGCGGGGCTCCGTCTTGGCGCTGTCCAGACGCCCCACGCCGAGATCCGCCGGTGCGTCGCCCCGGCCTCCCCGCGCGGGGACACTTCGCATCGAACTTCGCATCGAGCGGCGCCGTCGGTGCTTCCTCGACGACGGCCGCAAGGACACTGGCCGGTCTCGTCGCGCCCTCATCTGCTCCTACATCTCCTCCCCTTTCACCTCTCCCATTCGGCCGGAGGTCGCGGGCGGGAGCGGCGCTGGCCGTTAAGGAGCGCAGGGGCACCAAGGCAGAGCTCGGGGAGAAAGCTGCAGCTGGCAAATGATGCTGCAGGTTGTGGTCCATGGTGCTAATAAACCATGGCTGGAGTTTTGCTCTAAGGGGGATGATGGTGATGCTACCGGTGGCATCAGGCGATGCTACCAACTGCAGTCGAGGGTGCTACCATGGGCTCCACCTGCACCGACGCCGCCCGAGGATGCTCGCCACCGTGAAGGGCGCGACTTGCTACTTTGGGCCCCAGGATTTGCTACCGGCGGAGGTCGATGTTGCTACCTTAGGGGTTCGGCGTTGCTACCGGCCGAACCGAGAACTACGTTAGCCATCCGGCGTTGCTACCGGCGGAGGGCGGCTTTTGCTACCGGGAGAGGCCGTCTTTGATACATTAGGTGTAGGGTGTTGCTGTCTTGGGCGGACGTTTTTGCTAAATTAGTATATTTTTTCTAATATAACCTTTTAGCCGTTTTGCTACAACTGCACAATATATTTGCTACGACGTCTCCGGCGAGGTCTCCGGCGATGTCTCCGGCGAGTTCTCCGGCGATGTCTCCGAAGATATCCGTTTTTGCTACATTAGCATTTTTTTTTGCTACGCGATCTCCGGCGAGGTCTCCGGCGAGCTCAGCCTTTTTATTTAATTTCGTGACTGAACCGTTTTTTGCTACAATGTAGCAAAAGCGGGGTTATTTTTTGCTGCCGGGAGGTGTTTTTTTGCTACATTCAGTAAAAGCTGATCTGGCCGTCCAAGATGGCCGATCCGACGGCTGGCGACCCGGGGGCTGGGAAATCAGATCCCCCGGGGGACGCCCAGCAGTTTCCTATACAGAAGGGGAATTTGCTCCTACGTAGGATTCACTAACAAATCTTATGGACGTGGCAGGTCTATAGTAGTAGTAAGCCCTGCGTGACCTAGTAGTCTCGGTATAAGAAGATTTTAGACTGAATCTGCTAGCTATCATTGACTGACTGAAGCTATTCATTTATATTACTGATCGAAGTTGGTATCTATTGTTGTACCCAGATATTGATTCTGAATTTGCATATTAGATGAACTGCAACAACTTAAATTAAGTCATTTTGTTGTCATTTACATTATGAGAATCATATCTATTTTCTCTCCCTTGTCCATCTATTCATTTGAATTAAGAGTTTAAGACTAAATCAAATATCATTTGTGCTCACCTGAAACGATGATACCATTTGATATTTAGTCCATCTTCTCATCATTTCTTATTGTCTTGTTGTCAAAATATTAACAATCAATTACTTTATACGTGTATGTGCATGCTCCAGTAATATGAAGATAAAACATTGTAGGTTACACAGATTCCAGATTCTACCTTGATTGGACTAAATAATACATTTTTTATGGTGAAAGAGAGCTTCGTATATCAAAACAACACTTCTTAAGGTGAAAGAGAGCGGAAGCAAATTTGGTGCACATATTTGGTGCACATGAGCACCAGTGCTCTCAGTTTTTAAAATATTTAAAAACTGTATTTTTGTGTTTCAAAAATTCATCACATTTATTCCATGAATACATACACATGTTCTGAATATTCATGTAAAATTTCGGTAGAAATTTCATTGTATTTTGAGCTACAGGAAAAAAACAAATTTGTAGCTACGTATAGAGGTATATATTTGTCAGAAATTTTTCTTTTTTGTATAGCTTAAAATATAACATATTTTTCTCCAAAATTTCTATCGTACCTTCGGAATGTTTATATGTATGTTGGTATTTAATTTCGTATTTTTTGAAATCCAAAAAATATGATTTTTAAAAATCAGGAGCACTGGTGCTCATGTGCCAAATACACTTTTCGGAAAGAGAGCTTCATATATGAAAACAGAAGAGTACAATCTTTTGTGACAATGTCCCCATGATTTTTTGGGTGGCTAGCCAAGGCATCTGTTGCCTGCCTTGTTACTCTCTCCCCACCTAGTTAATTTTGCACAGGACAAAGCTGTGCATGAAGATCATAGTTTCTTCTTAAACTGCACACCGCACTTGCTTTGCTCTGGCGTTGTTATTACAAAAAGCGTCATTATAAACCAGCACTATAAAGCGAAGAAGTTAACCAAGCCGTTAGATCATCTGCACAAAATATGCCGAAAATGGTTACCAGATTGTCTCTTTGTAATAAGTACTTGATATTGACGTTTTTTTAATATAAATGGCTGTGTGCATCGATTGATGCAGAGGCCGGGGCTCTGCTCCCATATCTAAAAAAAAAAAACAAAATATGCCGAAAATGGAGGGGTGAGAAACGAAATTGCTTCACACACGACAATTCACATCCGATCTATGTACGACAAACTCCACAGGAAGAGCACGGCAGTAATTAATTCGTGCGCCCCTTGCCCAGTTCAACGAGAGCCATCTCTGAATTTACGCCCTGCGTATGAGCGGACAATGCGTGATCGCGACCGCTCGCTTCTCCCAGGCTCGAGGCTTATCTCGAACGCATCGCTTTGGCGGTCTTCGCTTTCGCGCATATGCCGCAGCCTTCGTCCGTCGTCTCATCTTCTGCACGCACTATCAATGGCATCGTGTCTTGCGCGCACCCAACCTTCAAAAGGTGACCAACATCGTCCCTGTCATCGCCCACACCACCGTCACCTCCACTCCCACGACCGCTACCGCGCGCCGACGCATCACCATGGAAAAGAAGAAGAAGAACTTCAAGACGTCCGACAACAGCGTGGAGGAGGTGCAGCCGAATTAGGGTGCCGCTCGGCGTCAACATGGCGTGGCTTATGCACGAAAATTGCGAGCTGGTCGAGCTCGCTATTGGCCATTGCGATGGCAATGGCATCCTCCTCGCTAATGTCCGGCGGCTGGGTCTTGGGTATGTGTCGACATGGCTGTCCGCCTCGTACTCGGCCTCGGCAGCGTCGTCGTCCTCGGTGCCCTCGTCCCCGTCCACGTCGATGTCGTCGTACTCGCCCTTGTCGTCGTCCGTGCCAAGCTCATGGTCTAAGTAGTCGACGTTACCGAGGTATCCTGCTCGGTGGCGCGCGTCGAACTCCCGCGTCCCGAACGAGATCCAGTTGTAGTAGTTGAGCGCGTACGTCGGATTTTCTCGAAAATCGGCTGACAAGATGGCTAGGCGGCGACACACCTCGTCACGGCGCTCTCGGCCCTCACGTGGCATGGGAGGGACCGGCACGCGCGTCGCTACTAATTATGTCGCGCTGAAGACGAAACATCTGTACCACTATCAGGCGGGCCGTACGAGAAGCATGCGGACGACTACGATGTCCGGTAGACATAAACTTGCCACATATTTAGGTTAGGTGGCGGCACACCTTGTCACGGCGCTCTCGGCCCTCACGTGGCATGGGAGGGACCGGCACGCGCGTCGCTACTAATTATGTCGCGCTGAAGACGAAACATCTGTACCACTATCAGGCGGGCCCGTACGAGAAGCATGCGGACGACTATGATGTCCGGTAGACATAAACTTGCCACATATTTAGGTTAGGCGGCGGCACACCTCGTCACGGCGCTCTCGGCCCTCACGTGGCATGGGAGGGACCGGCACGCGCGTCGCTACTAATTATGTCGCGCTGAAGACGAAACATCTGTACCACTATCAGGCGGGTCCGTACGAGAAGCATGCGGACGACTACGATGTCCGGTAGACATAAACTTGCCACATATTTAGGTCGTTTTTGCGTCTCGACGGACAGATCGAACACTATATGTCGGGCCGCTGAGCTAAGGTAGGGACGCATTTTTGGATTCGGGTCCATTTACATAGCAACGTTGAAGAATGTTCTAAGGCGAAGTAAAAAATAACTTTGTTAGGCGGGGCTTACCAAAATCTCAGCCCAGCCCAAACCCAAACTGCGTTTGCCTCCACTTGCCTCGCAGGAGAAGATTCATAGCTACCATAGATCGTACGAGTATCGGACAAAACTTGTCGTATGTATAGCAGGACTCGGTGAGAAATGACAATAATTGACTGATTGAAGACTAAGAAGACTAAGAAAAGACATTAATTAACAGTCTCTTCTTTTAGATGTACTTTGGAAAAAAAGATAGAGGATCATAAGGATGCACGGAACCATGCCGCTATACTACATGCAATTTCTCAAAGTGCAACCGTGTTGCTTTTTGTCATGTCCACGTTTAAACAACTATGTGTGCATAAGAAAAGGTTATTGTATGGCTGCATAGTAAATATCATGACTGTATCAGGCCATAAGGTATCTCATATGTCAATCTATCGTACTAACCTTTAGCACAAAAAAATGATTTGATTCCACATAAGTAGCATGTCTGACTCTGTTTTTTAAACTATTAGTACATCGAACTGAACTGAATTCAGGCACTTTGAGTGTGGTACCTTGCTAATATTAATCAGTTCTCTTCCAATCAACAAAAGCAGAAATATCATTCTTGGTAAGATGAACAGAATCATACCATGTCATTTGCCACAGAAAAGTCAGCTCCACCCACGAACATACAACTTTTCGGTATGTGTCAGACTGAAGAAAGCATACCTGGGTAGCGTGTATTGCAAGCTTCATCACCATCCTCATTCCTTCCAGTGACCAAACAAATCCCCCCAAGAATTCAACTTTGGCTGTTTGAAATACTATATTCATGTTTGTTTCAGTCAACTCCTCCGACAAAACTGTTGCAAGATCTCAGCTTCGTCCAGACCCTAGTTCTTTGACTACCTCTTTGCTTCCATAACAATCTGTGGTTTCCGCTGACTCAAGCATACATTTCTCATTCTGAGATTATTAAACATGGTGAGAAAACAGAAATTCTCACATAATTACTAAATTTAAGACATACCAATGGAGCGGAGAGAAAACTATCATTTTAAATCTACACGTTCTCAATATCAGAGTACTTCATGTGGAGCTTATCCATATTCCTACCATCACTCTGCTGTTTTAATCAGGTTGTAAACCTGGATGGTGTCTTTTTCTGCATCAAAGCTACAGTTTAATTATCAGTATGGGTTGTTATATTTTACCATTAGAATCGTTTTACTACAAAAGCTCACAATTGGAGGGATCTATGGAAACATTTTTTTGGCAGGCCTACTACTGACCTTAACACTATGTTAAATGTTCATGAATTAGACAACTAATTCTGCTGTTCCTTTGGCTGAATTAGCCCCCCTACTAATGTTGGCACTCAAAAGTAAAGAAGCTCAAAACTATCGCTCATTGCACATGTCATTGGCCAAGTGATTGTAACCTGTTAGAAGAATAACAAACATGATCAAATAAATCACGCATTTGTATTCCCAATATATAACAAATGTGTTGCTTAATTTTTCAATCAAACAAATGAAGTTCAAATGGCATCAACAGCTGGATATTTTTATCTACTGAAACCATGCACCAAAGGAAGTGATGACAAACAATAAGTTTCTATCAATTTAATCAAACCAAAAAGATGTAAAATTCAACAAATCTGGTGCTTAAATGAAGACAAGTTCCAAAATTCAGTACTGTACAACTCTGTAATATATGCACACCACTTCGGAACTGAAAGTAGTAATTGATCTGCAGTTGGCTAAATATAGTCAGTAACGTGGCTGCTTCTGCAAGTGGAAAACATTTGCAAACATTGTTTCCGGCTCCATCGAATGCTAATACTCTGGAGCATTTACTGGGTATATTCACCGTCTCGTCATGTTAATCTACATGAACCTGTGCCTTCTTCATGTTCTGAATCCTCTAATAGCAGCCCAGCAGTTGTTGTCAAAATTATTGATATACTACATGAAAAGTTCACATAAAAACCTGAGCAGCACAGCAGTACAACATTGCTTGTTGAAGTATCACAATAAATAATTCCAGACCAATTTGTCTATAGCATAGCAGCTTCCCGTCGTAAAATAATCAAGTCCTCAATTCTTCATTTGCCAAGCAGCCTTGTTCACTCACAGCTACCCCCTAGTCAGCTAGGGGTTAGAACACATGAGCAAATGGAGAAATATGTGTGAGATTTACTATTCTAGCATACCAGTTAAGTATAAAATTGTAGTAAGCACATTATCATAATTAACAATTGAATGGCTAGTGCAGCAGGAGTGTGAAACAGTTGCGGAAGGAATGACCAAATGTTTTCAGCTAGTTTATTAGAAATTATGTAGTTATACATTTGAAATATGCAAAGGAGAAACAGAGTATACTCTGAGCTGTATGAAAAGGCACAGACATCATGTGTTCATGGAGTGGAAGGCTGCAAGAACAAAAAAAATTACTCTGACTGATTCGTGGTAATACAACCAGTCCACACACATAAATCTAAACTGAATCGAACGTACACAAAAAAAAAGCATACCAGATTCATCTTGAAAGCCAGCACGCTCAACCAATCAAGCAAGCTAGGATGTGTGTGTTGGGCCTGTTGGCAATTTCGAAATTTGCAGCAGGAATAAGCAGAAATAGATTGATCTTACAGGCTGCCAACCAGATTGTCCGCTCCAACCGATTCCCCGCCGAGTTGGCTGCTCCCGCCTCCACGATCCCGCCCGTGCCGCAGCGCCGTACTGGAGTCTGCCGGCCTTGGCAAGGGGTAGAGGAAGAGGAGCTCCCTCGCCCAAGACCCTGCCTCAACAACAGACTGCTCCTCCCGCGGCGCGGCGTGGCCTGCTCGACGCAGCGTGCTCCTCCCGTCAGCATCGACCAGAATCTGTTGTGAGCACGTTCCCCTGCATACCGCTCGCTGGTGGAGACCTGTTGCTCCTCTGCACAGGTCCACTGCAGACAGCGACCGGCGGAGACCTCGAGCTCCTCCGGCAGCAGAAGAAGAGCAGCCATGGACATCCTCCTGCCTCACACACGCCTCTCCGGGGCACCACGCCTACGTCGCTGCGAAGCAGCCGGGGTCGATCTCGTCGAAGAGATGAAGCCGCGAGCACGCGGCGGCCAGAGAGGGAGAGGAAGAGGCCGGCCCTAGAGGGAGGATGTGGGCGGCGGGCTGACGGCAATGGAAAGAAAAGGAGAGGTGGGACTACCCAAATCGTTCAGTATTGGCAATTTGGGGCACCGCTTTGACCAATCTCAAAGCGGTCCTGATAAGCTGGCCCACCACAAACAGCAAAATCCACACTAATAATGCACCAAAGCATGCCATAGCAGATATAGGTAAATGCTAGGGAGCACCGAACCATACCCAGTAAAGAATCTATGTAGATCAAATTAACAAGGAAACATACGTGTTAGCTCAACATTAACCTGAAAAATAATCTAAAATTAGGAGAAAAATCGAAGTTGTTACATTTTAGTATAGTAGTTATTATTATGCCGTCACTACTTCATTGTCGTCCATTTTCATGTTGTCATATGAAGAACCTCCACTCATGAAAGACCATGCAATTTTCCACACCATTCCATAGCTTGCCAAGGCCAAACTAAGAGCATCTCCAACAGGCGCGCTATATAGGCCACACGCGATATAAACCGCCGATATGCAGCGCCGGGGCGCGAAATCGTCCCTCCAGCAGGCGTATGGCGCGGCGCTGCAATTTTTTTTTGGGCGTGGGCCATTTTTCC
>NC_061513.1:157658447-157676887 GCF_022539505.1 Lolium rigidum | reverse complement strand
AATGTTTCGGTTAATACAATTATAGCATGGTATATAAACATTTATCATAAACATAAGATATATAATAACCACTTTTATTATTGCCTCTTGGGCATATCTCCAACAAGAGGATGACATGCGGGTCCCATTTAGCAGCAGCGGTATCACCGTTTGAGAGGCGGCAGGGGATCAAAAGAAAAAAGAAATTGCCAAAAATCAGAGGGTGAAAAAAACCAAGAAAATAAACTTTTATAGTACATAGAGGATGACATGCGGGTCCCATGAGCCTGGAGGTTCCTCAACGTTTCAAACGTGGCATGAGATCGAAAGAAAAAGGTAAGTGACCAAATATGAGGTGCCAAAAATAATTCAAGAAAAGAAAGTTTTATAGTACATAGAGGATGACATGCGGGTCCCAGTTAGCAGCAGCGGTATCACCGTTTGAGAGGCGGCAGGGGATCGAAAGAAAAAGGCAAGTGACCAAATTTGAGGTGCCAAAAAAAACTCCAAGAAAAGAAAGTTTTATAGTACATAGAGGATGACATGTGGGTCCCATTTAGCAGCAGCGGTATCACCGTTTGAGAGGCGGCAGGGAATCGAAAGAAAAAGGTAAGTGACCAAATATGAGGTGCCAAAAATAATTCAAGAAAAGAAAGTTTTATAGTACATAGAGGATGACATGCGGGTCCCGAGTTAGCGAGCAGCGGTATCACCGTTTGAGAGGCGGCAGGGGATCGAAAGAAAAAGGCAAGTGACCAAATTTGAGGTGCCAAAAAAACTCCAAGAAAAGAAAGTTTTATAGTACATAGAGGATGACATGTGGGTCCCATTTAGCAGCAGCGGTATCACCGTTTGAGAGGCGGCAGGGGATCGAAAGAAAAAGGTAAGTGACCAAATATGAGGTGCCAAAAATAATTCAAGAAAAGAAAGTTTTATAGTACATAGAGGATGACATGCGGGTCCCGAGTTAGCGACAGCGGTATCACCGTTTGAGAGGCGGCGGGGATCGAAAGAAAAAGGCAAGTGACCAAATTTGAGGTGCCAAAAAAACTCCAAGAAAAGAAAGTTGATTGCACATAGAGGATGACATGCGGGTCCCATTTAGCAGCAGCGGTCTCAACGTTTCCAAGGCGGCAAGGGATCAAAAGAAAAAGGAAGTAGCCAGAAATCAGGGGGTCAAAAAAAATCCAAGAATAGAAAGAATTTTGGTTCATAGAGGATGACATGCGGGACCCATGATCCTGCATCGTAAACGGCTCGATCGGAGAACGTTGAACGAGATGGCGCGATCGAGAAAAAAAAACAATGCCAGAGAGGCTACCATCTGGGCCCTACATCCCTCGGCGGTGCGGATTTGCGTTGACTCGGCCGGCGAACCCGAGAATTCGCGATGCACCACGTCCCGGGCCACCATACGCGACGTTTTGGCCGCTTTCGTCGGGCTAGGTGGCCTCAAAAACGAGAAAAAAAAGTTTTGACATGCACCACGGAGGGACCAAAATCGTCGGCCATGGTACACCAGCAACCACGGCGCGACTTCAACTTCGTCGGCCATGGCAACTTTTCTTGTAGTGTATGCTCGTTGATACGTCTCAAACGTATCTATAATTTCTTATGTTCCATGCTACTTTTATGATGATACTCACATGTTTTATACACACTTTACATCATTTATATGCATTTTCCGGCACTAACCTATTGACGAGATGCCGAAGAGCCGATTCTTTGTTTTCTGCTGTTTTTGGTTTCAGAAATCCTACAAAGGAAATATTCTCGGAATTGGACGAAATCAACGACCAGGGTCTTATTTTTCCACGGAGCTTCCAGAAGACCGAAGAGCATACGAAGTGGGGCCACGAGGTGGCCAAACCACAGGCCGGCGCGGCTAGGGTGGGGCCCGTGCCGCCCTGTGGTGTGGGCCCCTCGTCAGCCCCCCGACTCTACCCTTCCGCCTACATATACTCTCCATCGCGAAAACCCTATGACCGAGAGCCACGATACGGATATACTTCCAGAGACGCAGCCGCCGCCAATCCCATCTCGGGGGATTCAGGAGATCGCCTCCGGCACCCTGCCGGAGAGGGGAATCATCTCCCGGAGGTCTCTTCATCGCCATGATCGCCTCCGGATCGATGTGTGAGTAGTTCACCCCTGGACTATGGGTCCATAGCAGTAGCTAGATGGTTGTCTTCTCCTCATTCTGCTATCATGTTAGATCTTGTGAGCTGCCTATCATGATCAAGATCATCTATTTGTAATCCTTCATGTTGTGTTTGTTGGGATCCGATGGATATTGAATACTATGTCAAGTTGATTATCAATCTATCATATATGTTATTTATGTTCTTGCATGCTCTCTGTTGCTCGTAGAGGCTCTGGCCAAGTTGATACTTGTGACTCCAAGAGGGAGTATTTATGCTCGATAGTGGGTTCATGCCTCCATTTAATCTGGGACAGTGGCAGAAAGTTCTAAGGTTGTGGATGTGCTGTTGCCACTAGGGATAAAACATCAATGCTTTGTCTAAGGATATTTGTGTTGATTACATTACACACCATACTTAATGCAATCGTCTGTTGTTTGCAACTTAATACTGGAAGGGGTGCGGATGCTAACTCGAAGGTGGACTTTTTAGGCATAGATGCATGCTCGGATAGCGATCTATGTACTTTGTCGTAATGCCCCGATTAAATCTCATAGTAGTCATCATGATATGTATGTGCATTGTTATGCCCTCTCTATTTGTCAATTGCCCAACTGTAATTTGTTCACCCAACATGCTATTTATCTTATTGGAGAGACACCACTAGTGAACTGTGGACCCCGGTCCATTCTTTTACATCTGAAATAGAATCTACTGCAATACTTGTTCTTTACTGTTCTTGCAAACAAACATCATCTTCCACACTACATTTAATTCTTTGTTTACAGCAAGCCGGTGAGATTGACAACCTCACTGTTACGTTGGGGCAAAGTACTTTGATTGTGTTGTGCAGGTTCCACATTGGCGCCGGAATCCCTGGTGTTGCGCCGCACTACACTCCGTCACCAACGACCTTCACGTGATCCTTGACTCCTACTGGTTCGATAACCTTGGTTTCTTACTGAGGGAAAACTTGCTGCTGTACGCATCACACCTTCCACTTGGGGTTCCCAACGGGCGTGTGCTCTACGCGTCATCACTCGTCCTCGAGCAGAAAGGTGATAAAACTAACATGAACTTTGGAATTTATTATGTTGTTTCTATGTAATCATGCAAAGTGTCTCACAAGGTTCAGTCAATAAAGAATGACAATAAGCAATGTGAAGTATAAAGTGATATTTCTTACATTGTACAAAGCATGCATAACAATAAATAGCATTATAAGAAACATGAATGATAAGTATTATGAACCATAAAGCATGCTTTAGTGAATCCTATAGAATTATTTGGAAGACTCTCTGTCCTCTCTTTTGATACTCTTGAATCTTGAACACAAGAAAGTAAGTAAGGAATATATGTGCTATTCCTCCAACAAAACAAAAAGGTAAAGCGAGCATAAAGTGAGATTTTGAGATATGAAATTCATGTCAACAATAATTATAAGTATGGGCTACCATTCATCTCTTTGTTTCAGAGATATGTTTGATTCATGTGTTTGACCTCTTATAAGTAATTATTTCCTCACCCTCCTTGTTGTTTCCTACTCGACAATACCCCGTAGGAGGGATCCTCGTGGAGAGAGGGAGAAGTGGGGGCCGTAGGGCGGAGTGCCATTGGGATGGTGGTACGCGGCTTACCCAGCTTCGGAACATGCTGCTCGGAGGCAGGGCCTACTGCTGCTTGTCTGAAATTATTTGGGCACTATCACGTTGTTACAATGAGTTGTGGTTGTGCCTCTAGGACTCCCAGGGATCCGACTTATAAAGGCGGCATGATCTAGGGTTTACACAGAGAGTCCTAGCCGGAATACAAGATGTCTAACTACGAAATATACATTGCCGTGCACGTCAAGGATCCACCTACTTCCTAACTTGTCGGTCATGGATCCAGACACTTCATGGGCCTTCGTGGATCCTACTCCAGGCGTAGGTCGGTTGAGATCTGGCTCTTGTTCCTGGGCTGGACTTCCTCCATCTTCTGTCAACAACAACTGAGCCGTTCGGTGGGCCATAAGACACCACCACCATCTGTGGGTCACCAGTCTTGCCGGATCTAGACCACATCATGGCATACCCATGAAGTATACCCACAACAGTACCCCCTGAAGTTCTTCAAGATTCAGCATTCCTCCACCTAGCTTTTGCCTCATTCTGATCCGGAGAGAATCTCGAAGATTTTCCAAGACTTTATCGTTTCCGACTTCATAGCAACCGGAAATCATTCTATCTTGTTGTCTAATAACGGTAACTATGCGGATTCTGCACCCCATACTACGCGCAACTTCCTCATTTCCCGCGTGAAATTTTCGGCAAGGTGAATCTTCCCAGGTAATTCGGATCCGCGCAGTTAGGTCACCATCGCTACAGCTTCACTGCTCTTGACCTAGGACATGTGGCGGAAATCTAATAGTGCGACCGCTTAGCTCCCACCGTAAGATCCGGCACACGCATCTCAATGCTACGTCTATAAATAGCCCAAGGGTGCGGTCATTCCCATTCTTTCACCGCTCCCTTTGCTTCATCTTCTCCCTCGTGCTCGCGCAGCCCAGCAGGTCTGGTCGCCGGCGAGCTCGTTCCCGGAAAGCTTCAAGCGCCGCCGCTCCAAGGCTATCCCGAACCCGAGCTAGCCTCCGTTGAACGAGAAATTCTCTCCGTCGCCGATTTTTGGTCACGCGGAACGTTTTCGCCTCTCCTCCAAGCCCTCGACCACCGCCGGCGACCACAGGGAACCGCCACGCTATTGCCGGTAAGTTCACCGGACTTGAAAGAGAAGTAGGTAGCGAGATTCGAATATTTTTAAGATTTTGAACATTGTACTTGCAGCCGGAGGTATGCCAGAACATTCTCTGCACTTCACTGAAAACACTCCGGACATTCCTCCCCCCATTCAACCGGAACCATTAAAATAGCTCGGTCGCTGACTCAGCGATGGCACTCACCTCGTCGTGGTCATTTCCCTTGCTCGCCTGCGATGAGGTGTACATGTGACTTAAACCTTTTAAGTAATAAAACTTCTTTTATAAAGAAAGATGTACATGCCCACATGCACGTGTTCACTTCCTTCTTTGCCTAGGTGAGATGAACACTGATATTTGATTGGGCCTGGTTTTTTCTTGGTCCAACTGATAGATGCTTAGTACAAGCACCGCCCTGGAATCTTGATGGTAGCGACTACCATATTCTAGTTTTGCGGATTGCTAGGTGTTCTGTACTTTGGATTAGAAATGCGTGACAACCATAGATTTTTCTGAGCGCTTTAACGCTCACGTACACACTGAGTCAATAATATACTTTAAAAAAAATAAGCGAAGTATAATTGCTGCTATCTGATGCTCTCAAAATGGTCCATTAATGGAAGTAGCTATTAATGTTCAGCTCTTCATGATGCTCTGGAATTCTTTTTCTTTTCAAATTTGTGGCATAGAAAACAAGAAACAACTTAATATTAGGTAGTCAAAACATAAAATCATCCCATGGATATTACAGGCTTTTCATCATACAATTCAGGTAATAAGGTAGAATGCTAGTAAAAAGAACTGGACTGCAGTTTCTCACAAACTTATCTTCGTTTTTGTTTCTAACTTTATCTTCGTTGTTGTTTCTCTGGGCAGCTCATGCGGGAGCGGCTGTAGCTAAAAAACTACCCATATAACCTTCTACTCTGTATTTCTTGTCTTTGCAAAAGTTTGGTTGTGCACACTGCACACGGAAACAATCAACGGCTGATGTGCGCATGGGTGATACTACAGACAGTCGAGAAGCGGGTGCATGCACTGTTCATCGTCTCCAACAAGTTTTCCACGGAATATGGCTGCGAGAGCGACCGTGGATTGTCGGTGAATTGTTACGTCCGAGATTCACTCCCACTTTTTTTTTTCGAAAAGTGGAAGCACCACAGCCTCTACGTTGAAAAGTTCACTCCCAATTACGCTCGCAAAATGCATCGATTGATTAGGGGTGTTTCCCCCTTCAGCCGCAACCGCGCGCTGAGTCGACATGCTAGCATGACTGATCCTTTGAAAGAACGGCCCGGCCCTCTGGGTCGGTGAGGTGATGGAGTTTCTTTCTTCTGGAAGAAGCCTGTTTCAGAACCAGATATATGGAGTATAAGTTCAGACAAAGTTTATTACTGTAGTTTGATAGATTATCAGCACTATATATGTAGTACACCAAAAGCCAACGATTCTGTTGCTAGTTTCCCAAAGTTGAGTGTAGAACAACTATAAATACTGGCCGGCCAGGGGATCGAATAATGCTGCCAAAAATTAAAGCATGCCAGCTTTTGACAATTTGTTTACCTAGCGGAGCCAAGCAGGATCACGCAAATCAAATCCATCCCGATGCCCAGGGTACAGAGACGACGATTGATCGATCGATGGAGAATTTCACCTCCTTGGCTGGCCGTTCCAAGATGCATATGTTATGCACCGGCACGCACGCACGCGCCGGCGGCGGCGGGGCGCGACCATCCACCGGCGGTTGCACACGCCGTGGTCGTAAAAGCGATCGCCCCTGTTGTCGGCGCCTCGACAGCTCGCATCACCTTTCTGCCGGTGACACTGGGCCTTCCCTGTTGTCGGCACGATGGCCGGTTTTGGGTCAGCCGAACTCCAAGCATGAACGCATGATCGGTCTCGTTCCATAGATGCTACAGTGGCAACGACTAACGAGTAACGAGAAGTGCTATCCGTAGATTCTGACGCGAATTCAGCCGATCAGCCGGTCGATCGAATCTGAATCGAATGCTATACTCGAGCTTTGGTAGTAGTGCATGGACAAGAACTTAAATGTTGGCAGCAGCATCTCGGGTACGCAATTGACACTTGTGGTGCTTTCGCACGTAATGGCCGGACTTGAGCTTGGCGCATCCAAGTTTTCAACCTGTACACAGTAACGGAGTCTTTCCCTCTGATCGACAGTTGAAGGTATCTAAGAGTAGCGTACAATGATGTTCTTGTTGCAGGCTTGCAGCACTAGGACGTTGCACGATTTCCAACCGGCAATGAACCTGAAATCACGGCCCAAACTATGTTATTCTGGCCGGTTGCCCAAGCTTGAGGGCATCTCCAACGCTGCGACCCATCCCGCGCACGCGCGTCCGGATGGGTCGAAACGGACAAAACCGCGGTCCAACGCGGCCACGCATTGCAAATGCGGATGGCCGCGGTGTTCGGGATGATCCAAACCTGGCCGACGTCCTCGCGCGTCCGCTGCTCGCATCCCTGGGCTCAGCTGTCGGCGGGGGCGCGAATATTATTAAATGTGGATTGGGAGGGGACTATCCCTATCCAGTCCACTTCCCCACTCCGCAGTCCACCTCCCCACGCGCTCGCAACCGCCGCCATGGCCCAGAAGAGGGCTTTTGCTCCCGGCGCCAACAACAACGAGGCCAGCAACAGCCGCCGTCCTCCTCCGGTGTTGAGGGCTGGGGACACCGCGGCGGTCTCTACATCGGAGAGGCCGCCTGCGTCGGCGCGGCATTGGCGTAACCCGCGCCGCTGGTGCCGAAGCTGGAGGACGACAATGACCCGAACATGTGCGCCGCTCTAGCGCTGTCCGCGGCGGTGGAGGAGGCCAAGTGGCCGCATCTCGCTACGGTCATCCGCACCTCTGCGATCGAGGCGGAGACCCGGCAGGCGATCGAGGACGCTGAGGCCTAGGCGTTGCTCGACAAGGCCCGCCGGGAGGAGGAAGCGAGGCGGCGACGCGAGGAGGCAGGCTCCGGTGCGAGGAGGAGAGGCGCGAGGAGGCTAGGCGCCTGGCGGAGCAGGAGAGGCAGCTCCGCCTCAAGAGAAGGCGAAGCTGCGGGCTGCTGCGGCGGAGCAGCGGGCAGCTCCGGACCCCCACTCGACCTGGGAAGAGGCCCAGTGGTCGCCGTGGCCGGAGTCCCCGGCGCGATCGAGCCACAACAGCGCATCGCCGCCCAGGGACGTCGTCGATGCCCACGGCGACGAGGCCCACAGGGACTAGGCGGCGCACCGGCGACGAGGCCTACAAGGACTAGGCGGCGCACCGGCGGCCACCTCGTCCTCCTCAAACCCTAGGATAAGGTTTTATATTTATTTTTAAGTTTAAAGCCCATATAGAAGGCTTTCTTTTGTAGTTTAAATTTGCCTAAAATAAGGCATATGTATAATTTTTCAAAATAGGGCATATGTTTAATGAAATATGGTTTAGGTTTAATTGTTTTCATTTTTTCCTTTTTTTATTGTATTTCGCTTTTGGATGCGTCCGCGTATTGGGTGCACTGCGCGACCCAAAACGGACGGACGGCCAGGTCCGCGTGTCCACATGGCCACCCAAACAACCTAAAACGAACCGGCCCAACGGATACGTTTAGGTCGCCACGTTGGAGATGGCCTGACGTACACACGAAATCGTTAAAAAAAGGCCGATCTTCGCGAAGGGAAGACACTCGCTCCGCACGCGACAAGTGGCGCGCTGTGGTGCCAGAAAATTCCTGGTAAGTGGTCTCCCTGCTCGCCACGTGTCGCAAGGGGGAGCAATGAGGAAGGAGAGAAGACAGGGGAGGCTGGGTTGTGTCAGTTTTTCCTTTTTTTCTAGATTCGTTTTTTCAAAATGAAATATCTTAAGAACCGTAAGTCCAAATTACGAACCGTTTTCACTTTAGAGATCCTCGCGTCGAGATCTTCGAAACTAGATCCCATGTTGATAGGTTTAGAGATATTTTTTTTCCCGTACTTCCAATAGTAGTATGATTGTACCTGTGGTGTGTACCGAACTGTACTCGTGTTTCAACTGATAAGTACTTCTGTTTTTAGTGTGTTTGGTGCAGTTTTTCCCTTTACTCGGTAACTGTACTCGTCTGTGTGTTACCTGTACTTACTCGTGTGCGCTATTGTACTCGCTCGTGTGTGCGACTGTATTTATGTACATGTATTTGCTCGTGTTCACGACTGTACCTGCTCGTGTGCGCAACTCTACCTGCTCGTGTACGTGACTGTACTTCTGTATATGTACCTGCTTGTGTGCACGACTGTACTTGCTCATGTGCGCGACTGTACCTACTCATATGTGCGATTGTACCTGATCGTGTGCGCTACTGTACTTATATACATGTACTTGGTCGTGTGCGTGACTGTACTACTCGCTGCGTTTTTGTACTTGTACTCGCTTGTATACGCAACTGTACTCGTGTGTTGTATGTAACCGTACTCGTGTGTTGTATGAAACTGTAATTATATGTTATGTATAAGTGTACTCGTGTCCGAAACAAAACGAGATGATGAGGTTGCATTCATAGGCTAGCATACATATGTACGTGGAGGTAGCTTGCAAGCTAGCAGCAAGTAGATGAATTCATCAGGGCTCGAGCGCGCGGGGAGGCACGCACGCGGCCAGGTACGCGCGCGAGGCGGGAGAGGTACGTGCAGCGACGTACGCGCGTATGGTTTGTTCGCTAGAAAATTGACACGCGTCGACTGCGGAAAGCATTAGCGCGTGGGATACGGACCTTCGTGAAGGTAGCCCTTTTTTTAGTGGTAAGGGCATCTCCAACCGCGCGACCCAAACGGACGCGCTGGGCCGTCCGTTTTGGGCCGTTTGCGTGGCCGAACGGACACCCGGACAGCGGCCCGCGTCCGCGTGTCCGTTTGGGTCGCACGCTGCGCCCAACGCGCGGACGCAGCGCATTGGTAATAAAATAAAACAGAAATGAAAATAAAAAAGGAAAAGAACAAAACATAAATTTAAACTAGTTGGTCATTAAACTTAGCCCTATTTTGGGCAAATTTTACACAAAAGAAAGCCATATATGGCTTTAAACTAAAAAAGCAAACCCTAGCCAGGGTTTGCGAGCTCGCGGTGGCCGCCGGCGAGTACTACCCCCGGTAGTACTCGTCATCGTCGGCGTCGATGACGACGACGCCGCCCCGGCGGCGACGCGCTGTTCCGGCTCGACACGCCGGAGGGCACCGGTGACTCCGGCCAGGGGTCCCACCGCGCCCTTTCCCGAGCGGAGTGCGCGTTCGGCGGGCTCGCCGGCCCGCGCAGCCGTGCCCTCCGCGCGGACTCCTCGTCGGAGCTGCTCCTCCGCCCTGCGTGGCCGGGCGCTCCTCCTCCCGGAGCGCCGCCCGACGCGTAGCGGCCTCCTCCTCGACGGCGCGCCGAGCTCGGAGGAAGGCCCACGCGTCCGCCCGGGCGTCCTCCCGGGCCTTCCTCGGCCGCCTCCTCCGAGCCGCGGAGGTGCGCAGCGTCTCGGCGAGGAGCGGCCATTTGGCCAGCCTCGTCGAGGTCCTCGCTGCTCGCGGGACGCCGCGAGCGCCGCCCGCAGCTCCGGGTCGTTCTCCTCCTCCTGGGGCTGCGGCTGCGGCTGGGGCTGGGGCGCGGGCTCGTTGATGTAGAGGCCGCCGGGCGGCGGCCAGCCCGCCTAGCAGCTGTGCCTGGCTGCGCGCGAGGCCGCGCCGTCGCGGATGTGAAGCATGTGCGCCGCCGCGCATCGTGCTCCACCTCGAACCACAAGTCCCGGCTTGGGACTTGCGTCGCCGTACGCGGGGTCCTCGCCGGAGGTCCGCCGGCAGCTGAGCGCGGCGCCTCCGGATCTCGGCGTAGCGGGCGCGGCCTCGACGCCGGGATGGGCGGCACCGGAACCCGATCTGGGCTCGGGTGCCAGCCCGTGGGGGAGGTGCACGTCCCCACGGCATTGGGACGCCGGCGTCCCGTAACATCCGCGCCACCGCTACGGTGACGTAGATCCGCTCGCGTCTGGGAGGCGCCGGCGGCCCCATTGCGAACGCCGGCGGCGCGACTTGCCGGCTGCTGCCGGCCTCGTGGTCGTTGGCGGAAGGCTCGAACTCGCGCTTCGGAGCCATGGCGGCGCGGAAGCTTCGAGCTCGCGCGTGCGGCCGGAGTGGAAAGTGGGGACTGGATAGGGACAGTCCACTTCCCCAGTCCACATTTAATAGGACTGGGGCACCGACAGGTGGGCCAGCCACGCGGACAGTGGCGGACACGCGAGGATGCCGCGTGCCATCCGCGGCCACGCAAACCCGGCCCAGATTTGGGCCGGGTTTGCGTCGTTCCGGACGCCGCGGCCGTCCGCTTTTGCGGTGCGTCCCCGCGTTGGGCCGGGTTTTTGTCCGGATCGACCCATCCGGACGCGCGGGCGCGGGATGGGTCGCCCCGTTGGAGATGCCCTAACATCCATCCAAATGACTGCTGCCGGTTCTTCACATGTGATCGTGAGTAGTTAACACGGCCCTATTCTCGTGTCGCCAATTAAGGGCCTCTTTGGAGAGAAATGATTTTGTCCCATGCACAAGACGTCTTGTATACGGGTTCATTTGATTTTGTTGCATGCCAATCCGAAACACAAAGAAGCAGAATAAAACTGGGGAGTGACTATTTGGTAGTCGGCTGATTTTCAATTTCATCGCAAGTCATTTCTACTTTCAATTACAAAATGACATTTTTTTTCGAAAAAGATTACAAAAGTGACATGTGCCATGTGAAAAAAAAACTCAAAACAGTGGACTAATTTCAATTCAGTGTAGGTCAATTTTCTTCCAATTATAAAATCAACCAAACCCTTAGATGAAATCATTAGCGAGCTTTATAGACTAAATACTAATACAATTTATTAGCAATAAACAAATAAATTAAAAAACTGAAAGTACATGTAGCCCACATGTATGGTTTTGGTAATTAGTGACAATCATTATGGACTAGTGTTTGCACTGAGCTCTTCTTGTATGGTTTGTCCATAGATAATACTTGAGTCATATATTGGCTTCAAGATTGAAAGAAAAAGACCGTGTTGACCAAGATGTTATGCAAGAAGTGATCCGAAGATTAGTCATGAGTGAAGTTGGTACTATACCAAGTATGTCTTGAAGATGAAGTGATCTCTAATGTGTATCTTCAATACATCAAACATGATGAAGAAAGAAAAAATGAAGCGCAAGTTCAAGATGAGCCATCCAGAAAAGATCATATGCTTCAAGTTTGCCATCCATATGGTGATCATGAATATATAAAGATATGATTAAAAAGAGGCTAGGGAGCAATCCGCGAGACTTCATCGAGCAATCCCAATCAAGAAAGACGTTCTATCTTGTTGCGGTCAAGATCGTCATCATCTAGCTCAAGTGGAATGCGCAAGATTAATGTTTGTTGATAGGCTTTCTCTTTTACTATTCTCTTGTTGTTGGGAGACCGGGTTTTAGGATCGTTAGCCGTACATCACACCTTTGCATACTTTCCATTACCTTTCTTGGTTGTTATTTTTTTCATATTGTGTCTTAGAGCTTTTAGTTATTCTCATGACAAGCTCTAGTTCATCAAAGTTGGAATTTGCATCAAATACTTGTTGCATTTTTTATATTGGAGTTTTTACCGTTTCCTCGTGTTGAGAGGTTCCACCTGTAAACTCATAGAAAAATCTCTCATGCGTACCGGTTCCAGAGGGGCATTCGTACTCGGCTTTGCAACCGGCACAAATTATCTCGGCACTAAAGCCCCCCCCTTTCGTACCGGCTGTTTACGAACCGGTATAAAACGGGCCTCCACGTGGGCCACCGTGAGAGCTCAGGGTACAGTGATCTTGGTACCGGTTGGTAATACGAACCGGTACCAAAGGTTCCCCCGCGGGGTAGGGAATTTGTTCCAAATCTCTCGCCGCAGCAGAATTGGTTTTTTAGGGTTTTTGGAGGGGTTTAGGGATATCGGTTTGTTTCATATCGCGTCGATGCACCGTGAAACGCGTTTGGGTTTAGGTAGTACATGAAGATCAAGATGATGCATAGCAAGTTGGTGCATATAATATAACACACATGTTATTGCATAAGATCGCAAATTAAGTAGGCACTATGCATGAAGATCGATCTTCATGCATAGTGGTACTCTCCGAGGCGTACTCTATATATGTCTATTACATGTAGCATAGTGGTACTCTTCGAGTCAACTATATATGTAACATGTACATCTTCATTCATAGTGGAACTCTCGCGAGTGGTGGTATGACGTCCCGAAGGAAAATCCCGCCAATTCCTCGCTCTATTGCTATGAAGCGGTCATCGATTGAGAGCTTGTTCCGCTTTCTGCCAACTATAAAAGAATAAGATACAAATGAATACATGAAACAACTATTACTCGAAACTCAGCACAACTTATGATAACAAAACAAATTTGTGAAGATTGTTTTTGTACCTCTTTATTTCTTTCATTATTCGTTTCTCGTTGATAATTCTCGCGGATGTACTCGCAAACGAAGAATCCACAAGTAGATCGGTTCCTGAGGTTGTTGCGGCATTTCTTTACAAGAATATAATTCAATCAAACAATAGTCAAGTATGATAATTAAAAGGTGTGTGGACCTAGGTAGTACTACTTATCTTTCGCACGCCATCGCAGCTTTCCGTGTCCATTCACGGGACGTATCTTCCTTGATGAAAGTTTGCCATACGCTGCTCGACAAAAGAAAATGCATAAAAGAGTCATCAATTAGTTCAAAGCAGGAAATTAACGTAAACAAAACCGATAAGAATTAAAATTACCTTCTGACCATTAAAAAACAAGACAAGTATAGATCCTTATTTTTGCTTAGTGAGTCCAAGACTTCAACTTCTCCGATTTCCAAATTGATGACGAGAAGAATAAAGTGAAACCTACGTACGTTTCAATATGTAGTGTCATATACATAAGTCATTAGTTAAAATTCTTGACATACGGTGAGCAAAATATAATGTGTTATAAGACAAGTAAGACTCACTCGGTTGTAAGGCCAAAGTATTAGCTTTTCGTCACGTTGTCGCTTCAAAAACCTTAGCAAAGTCTCAAGGTGTATCCTTGTTATAGAGGGGATTCTCTATGGTTTTGACATGCATTGTGTTCGGTCAATGAACCCAATGTCTCGTGATATCGTCCCTTTTGCATTCGGAGCATCTTCGATCTCGCATAATATAGCGCACAAAAGATTATAATCTGCAGACAATGAACGACTTCTCAAATTAAATAAATAAATCACTTACGTACAATAGCAACCGATGATTGATTTGTCGGAGGGCCCTTGAGATTGTATAATCGAAAGAGTTCGGCGAAGTCAACGTTCACACAAGATTCCCGGAAGTAGTGCTCTTCCCTAACTCGCACCATGATAGTCTCGATCCCTTCCTTTGAGGCCTTAAGGTACCACGAATGCAAGTTACGCATACTTGTTGGTACCTTCCCGACATTCTCGACCAAATCTTTCCCTTGAACAAACTGATATGCTCGTTCACGCCTAAGGCGTAATCGCTCCGTCTTGTCGAGAACTTTGAACGGTCTTCTCGCCAAACACCTTGAGAGGGTCGACCGATTGAACGGGTTGTTGTCCGAGCTGGTAGACTTGGTGTATCCCTTTATCTCCCCGATACCCGATTGAACGGGTTTTGTCGCCTCGATCATCTTGTCATACGACCTTTCAATAGAACGCACATAGTCAGATGGCGGCGATGGTACAGTGGTCATATAGATTGTCAACGGTACGCACAACTTTCTCCCGATCTAGTGTCTTCGAAAGGTATCTCCCGGCACTTTCGGTGCAAAAATTTCTTCACTCCGGCCCGAACGCGCCTCCGCGTTTTCCTCTCGGAGTTTTTTCCCAAGGTAACTTCTCGTAGGCGGCAGCTGTTTCTCCTCTTCTAGCTTTCTTCCTAGGCGGCGTACCGTTCCGCTTAACGGACGCCGTCTTACGCGGAGGATCTCGAGATGGTGGACCTGCGCCGGGGTCCCTCTCGGTAGGTGTGGACTTGGCTCGCCACCAGGACTCGCCACCAGAGGAGTCGATGGCATTTGCTGCTCATGTGTAGGAGTCGGGTGGCCTTCGCAAAAGGACGACGTACTTCTTCGGCCATAGGGCGAAACCGTGCTTGACATCGGCCAGCTGTCCTCTCACCTTCACCTCTAGGAATATCAAGCTCCACTTTTTCAAAACCCGAACAACTTCATCCACCCCGACACGAACACAACCAGGTGGAATGGGCATATAGATGGTGCATTGCTCCATCTTCACTTGGGTACACATAGCCGACCGCCACCCTACCGTACGCGGTCCCGATTAACATATGTAGCTCGCAATCAGTTCTCTCCTCCGTGACATAATCCACGGGTAGCTTCCTCCACATCCGCTCAAGATGCGAGGAACCTGACACTCGCTTCTTCGCCGAGATGGGGCAGCATCGGCTCGTGGATCCCGTAGAAACAGCGGCTGATCAGTGTGCTCCTCTCGATTTCTCTCAAGAGCCTCCACCCTAGATAACAACTCCGTTACAATGTCGTGCCCTCTTCTTCTTCTTTCGCGAACGGCTTCTATAAGTGTCGCCGCTGTCCGGCCACGCTTCCTCTCATGGTGAGACCCAGGCGAGCTCGCATCCTGTCCAACATGTTCAGTAGGTTCCCTGTGAGCGAGTGTCAGCTCGTCATTCTCTCGATCGGGAATGTACTCTCCTTTTCTCGACCTTGTCAATTGCATCTACAAGCTTCGGTACAATTGCCTCAATTTTTTCCTTCCATTTTCCCTTCGCAACGATTCAACCCTGCCTTTGGGTCCAACCCTGCCCCATGAGCGAACAACCATAACTTGGACCGTTCGGCCACTCCCATGTCTCTGTGGAGTGATTCCATGATCCATCAGCTTTATTCTCAAACGCCGTCCACTTCGGAATGGCACTCTTGTAGCCACCTGACCCCAAATGATGCGGAAGTTTCTTCTTTGCAGCATTTTCGGTATTTTTCTTCGATCGGGACACAAAAGTAGACGATTGCTTATACTCCTTAAATGCGGCCCAGTGATCTTTTATCTTCACTAGATTATCATCGAATATCGGATCTTCATTCTTATATTTGTCCCATAAATTTTTCTTGAAGGTCCTGGAATTGTATGGCCATCTTCTTCCATGTCCATTCCTTGACTTTATTCTTTCCGGCCTTCCGTCATGTCTTCCAGTAGGCTGAACTTTGTCATGAGCGTGTCCCAAAGAAATTTTTTCATCGTGCCGTTGACATAACTAGCACCACTCTCCGGGTTCTTCGGCTTATGCCACTCTTGAATGCCGATCGGCACATGGTCCCTAACAATAACTCCGGATTGACTTGTAAATTTGCGTGCAAAACTCCTTGGGCTCCACTCGGTTCACCATTATCCTTGAATGCCGTGAGGGCCAACCTGCCCTCGCACTTTAGCACCCCGCGTCGGGCCTCGTTTTGATCTAACAGACTTGCTCGATGATCCGTAAGGCTAAAAGAAAAATTATTCGTTAATAAGTGCAATACAAATAAATGAATGCATCTAGGGATGAACATATAGACTAATTGATACATAGATATACACCTCGCCGAGTTTGTGATGGACACTTCGTTGTCTCTTCTAACTTGTTCAGAACTCAAGTCCCTCGCCAAAATCATTCGTAAAGTCTTGGTAATCGTTGTCTTCTCCATCGTCGGGTTCCCGACCACGGCACTCTCATAGATCAATTGCCGCACCGCTTCTTCCCCTCCTCATCTCGACGAAGGTGCCGTCCTCCATACCTCAATGTCACTACAAAATTAAGAAAGCAATTGTATTTCATTCATCATGTAATGATCATATAACTGTATTGCTAGATGGATAACAATTGAAATGAAGAAAGCAAAAAACCCTAACGGGACCGCCACGGCCACCGGATACGTGTGTTCCCCTCCTCCTCTCGCTCTTCTCTATGTCGCGGCAGCACCGCCACGGACTCCGCACCGCTACGTACCCTAACCCTAACACTCGGCGCCGTCCTCTCGCTCTTCTCTCTATGTCGCGGCGGCACCGCCACGTACCCGGCACCGCTGCTGCACCCTAACCCTAACACTCGGCGCTCGTCCTCTCGCTCTTCTCTCTATGTCGCGGCGGCACCGCCACGTACTCAAGCACCGCTACGGACCCTAACCCTAACACTCGGCGCTCCTCCTCTCGCCTTTCTCTCTATGTAAACCGATTAATAGCGAAACCATAGAGTGCCTGGAACACCTAGTGATAATGCAATGGCATCATATTGCTAATCGTTTGCGATTTGCCCATTTTCCATTCTAGTTATTTGAATAGCCATCTAGCATAAGAACAAGAAATCTTGAACAATGACTTGAAATTAATTAAGGGGCTTAAGATAATGTCGTATTCCCCGCTAAAAATGTAGCAAACTAAGAAACGAGAACACCGCCTACCGCGACGCCATCACGCGCCGTGACGCCATCATCACCGCCTACCGCGACACTCAGTATGAGATCCCCACCAACATCCCGGCAAGAACCCCGCAACAAACACGCGAGCGCGCGCATGCGCGCTTGCTCCGTCGCTCAGGCCGCCTCCGCAACCAATCTCCGCCGCCCGCCAACACCGTCGTCATCGTCCCGCTCATGCTCGTCATCGGAAGCAACCCAGCAAGAAACGCGGCCGCCGTGGAAGCCCCGTAAGACGACGACGCACGTGGTTGAGGACCTCGTCCGGATTCCGCGCCGCGCCGGCCTCCCTACGGCAGGGCTGCCTCCACGGCGGGCGTCACCGCGGGCCGTACGGGACGGCTCACGGCGCCCGGCGTCCGGCGAGGCGGCCGCGTTCCAGACGGCGTGTCCAACGGCTCCGCAAAGCACCCGATGCACATGTGAGGCACGCTCGGAGCCGGCCGGGCGGCAACGCGCACCACGACGAGGTCCCGGCCCGGACCGGCCGCGGCGTGCTGTGGCTCCTCCTCCGCCTCCGCACAGAGGAACCCCATGCGGCCAACCGGCACCCGCGAGAACGGCGCAACGCGGCGCGGCGGGCGTCGGCCATGGCGCCTCCCGATGGCCTCCCCGGACGCCGGACTTGCCGCCCAGCCGGCGATGCGCGGCGTGCTCGTGGCCACCTCTCTCGCACCCCGCCCGCCAGGGGTGGCCGGCCGGGCGAGCGGCACAGTCCCTTGAGGGGTGCCCGGCCGCCTCTCGCACGCGCACCTCGCCGTCGAACACCTTGCGGGCGGCGATGAGGGGTGGCGGGAAAGGAGGAGAGGGCCGGGAGGCACCCGCGGCGGCGGCGGCGCGCGTCGGCGGCGGCGGCTGCTCGCCGCGGTCGGCGGCCGGCGGCTTCGGGTCGCTGCGCGGCGGCGTGGGTGCGCTCGGCGGCCGTCGGCGGCGGCCGGGCTTCGCTCGTCGCGCGGGGGAAAGAAGAAGATTTGGGGACCCCCGCGCGCGCGGCTGGTTAAACGAGGGCGATGGGCTTCTTGGTACCGGCTGGTACCACCAACCGCACGATTAAGATCTTTCGTACGGCTGGTGGTACCAACCAGTACTAAAGGGTTTTTTTTTTGTTTTCTTTTTTCTT
>NC_061513.1:157609837-157658347 GCF_022539505.1 Lolium rigidum | reverse complement strand
TTCGCATGTTTGACCAATTAAGTTAAAAAGCTTCACAAAATCCTGCGTCGAAGTTGTTTCACTAAAAAAGAGCTCTCACGTGCAAGGCACGTGTAATTTACTAGTATATACTAGTACTAGTAGAGATGGTACACCTAGACATTAGAGATTTGTTTGTTTTAAAGATATTTTTAATTGTGTACAAGATGGAAAATATAACTTTAGGGCATCCACAATGTTGCTATTGCCAAATCTGATACGATGGTGAATTTGGCTTTGGTGTGAAATATAGCAATAGCTCCACAATGTAGTGGTTCCAAATATTTATAACGTGGGTCCCGCCATCAAGCTAAAACAACACATAAAGCCAATATGGAACTACTCTCACAATGTAGGGAACTAGTTCCAAATGCCAAAAGTGAAATTTGGCATCGGAGCACCTACTTGCTCCGGTTCCTTGTTTTTCTGGTTTTGGAACTACCTCTACAATGTATGGAACTAGTTCCAAAAGCCAAAAATCAAATATGGAACCACTTTTGGCTACACGCTGTGGATGCTCTTAGCAAATTCCTAGTATTTTTCATGGTCGATGTAAAAAAAAGTATTTTTCATGGTTGATGTAAAAAAACAAGTTTTTTTCATGGTCGATGTAAAAAAAGAGAGAAAACATGTCTCATAAAAAGCCTTATGGTTAGCACATTTTTTTACGGAGTAACTCTTTTTACATAGCCCAAATTACTATTCGATTTTCCATTGAAATATTTTATGTGTATAAAGCAAGCGAAGAAGTACACATGCATTTTTCGTTTTATTCTTTTTTGACATTTCAAAATGTATAGAAGATGAATTTCGAAATAAAGAGATCATATGCACCCAAGAACCAACAAGCATATCCCCTTGACCCCGAACATACTCAGGGCCCTTTTGTTGTGGCTTTTTTTGCCTTTTTGGCTTTTGGATTTTGGAAGCCAAAAACAAATATTATATTCTTTTGGCTTCCAAAATCCAAAAGCCAAAAAGCCACACCAAAAGGACCCTCAGCTTCAGACCTGGGATTTCGTAGGCTAGGGTTCCACAGTTTTCCACCAACCAGTAATAATTTCAACTCTGCCCCAAAATTCCCGCCGAAATCCCCCTCCCGTTTCCAAAATTCAAAGCGATGTGAAATAAGTACAGTGTCGATCTTATCCCCCCGGACCGCTCAATTCAGACCTATCACCGGCGGCGCCGAACCCCGCATCTCTCTCTCACGCTTCCACCCTGCATGACCCACCGGATCATCTCACACGCCGGCGCCGGCCCACCGTCCCACTCCCACACCAAAGACTATCGCCTTCTCATCGGCCACCGTAGTGACCGACGACGTTCCGCCGTCTCCCTTGCTTTTTAGCAAGCCGGAGTAGCTTCCACCTCCCCCACCCCCACCGACGACCACCGTACCATACGAGCTCCTCCGTAGCCGACTTCCACCGCCGCCTTGTCGGCCGACAGGCCACCATCGCCGGGTTCTCGTATCTTAATCCCCTACTCCTTCCGTCCACCGGACTGGAGAGATGGGCTCCTACATGGTCCACGGCAGGAAACCAAAGCGTACACGCGCCCACTTCCAAGAAGGTTGATATGGCCGCATTCGTTATGCATGTGATTTCGAAAAGTATTTTTTTGCTTACTTGCACCGCCATCTCATTAGCATTTTTTTTTGTAATGCATGCTAGATATTATTGCAATACAGAAGAATGAATTAAAAGAGAAACGGAGACGGAAGATATGTAGCAGATTTGCAAGCCGTGTGGGCACAAAAATCTGTAACGCTATTGCCTCTAGTGCAAACCTGAACAAAATCGGAGAAGAACCCTTTCCCCTCCCCAAAGATAAAGAACAATGTTATGATTCACAATTTGATCCTCGCTGAGCCTCTTGGAGAGCCGACTCATGAAGATGCCTTGCCCGACCATTCTCCTCAACCCCACCAGGTGATTTCGTTTTTTACTTGGAGATATCTCGTTGCAACTTCCATGTGTTGTATATTTGTATCCCGAATCCCACCAAACATGTTCACATGCCACCTCTAGGTCTCCTTAACGCATCATATATATGTTTCAAGCATGCACGTCATCCTTTACTATTCTTCATTCTATTCCATTTGCATATCATCATATATGGGACTTCGTAGACCGAAATATCGTTTATGTGTGCTAGGAATCTGCAGCCTTCAAGTAAGAATTTCGCAGAACAACCAATGAGAGGAAGACCTTGCAACAAGTAATTCGAACCGGTGATAGAACAGCTGCAACCAAAAAAGAAATCTGCTTCTGCTACTAGACAGTCTCGACGATTCATGGCACTAGCTGAAGAAAATAACGCAAATGCTAAGAATACTGAAATAAAAAACGTGGTGAACACCCCAAGCGGTTGAATCAGCCACCTGTTACCAATCCAACCAACCAGCGACAATCGGCAGCAGAATCCGCTTCCATAAAGAACTTCTCAGCCACAATTGGCAGCAGAACCAGCTTCTACAAAGAACTTCTCAACCACAATTGGCAGCGAGAACCGGCTTCCACAAGCAACTTCTCAACAACAATCGCAGCAGAACCAGCTTCCACGGCAACTTCTCAGCCACAATTGGGATCAGCAGTAGCTGTGGTAGGAAATACTGCCCAAGGACACACTGTACCAGTACCAGCTGACACAACCACAACTGGCCAAACACTGCTAGCACAACATCAACAAACTGTTGATGATCTCCCACTGACCCATATTAGTCCTGCCATAGACAACTCCCCTGAGGATGAGCCCCACACCGAAGAAGGTACATTTTCCAATGCTTATAGTTTCATTCTCCGTTATAAAGTTATACTTTATAGATAAATAAATAAACATATATATATATATAAATATATATATCTACCTTGATAGCTTGATGTAATGCTTAACTTTGTAGTTGCACCACGATCAAGAAAAACGAGGGGCCCAACAGTAGGGAAAATGTTCGTAGCTAAGCTTGCTGGGATGGAATCAAGATTTCGCCTTTCATCTATCGTAGGTGGCGAAGGCCACCGGACCTGTAAGAATCTTGTAAATTAGCATCGGATGTAGGAATTTTCGTCAGGAATGAAATTCCTATCTTCCCAACATGGAAAGAGCACGTAGACACCTCTCGCGCATTTTGAAAAATTAGTGCACAGAGTTACACGTAAGTCATCTTTCTCTTGGTAATGTTACTCATACTAGTATACCACATTGGCACGTCCCGTTCCTTCTAGCTTGTTGTTGGCTCTATGTATATCGCACCAACGGTTTATATTGTTGTGAATCAGCTTAAGGTTCGAGTTCGATGAGGACCAAGAGGAAGTAAAGCATGTTCTCAATAGTTTATTCTCGGATCTGTCTCGCGCAAGATCGCAGCAGAGCTAAAGAAGAAATACTTCACTGGAAAGATTACTCGGGAGTGTTCCAACTATATCTCCTTTTAAGCAAATGACTCGACAAACAAGTGGGGAGATCTTGTGAAGCACCGGTCTGATCCAAAGAATATGGTATGATTTGTAAGATCGAGACCAGATCACATCTTGATTCTTATTTATAGAAGTGTCTCACTAGTCTCCTTTTTGCAGAATTTGGCTAAACAGAATCAGAAAAACCGCGGTAAACTACTTTTACCTAGCCGTACGGGATCTCGTAACCTTATAGTGCACATTCGGCAAAAAGTAAGGACATGTTGTTTTATACTGCTATTTAGAAATATTTTAGTAAAAGATCATGCAGAGTATATACACCAGTGGTGCAGCTTATATTATGATCCTCCATTTCAACCACGTTATTCGATTTATAAATGGTAGTACTAAAATGCAGATGTTACATAATGCAAGTAAAAGGGAACCAAACAAAGAGATGACTCTGCCAGAGATTTTTGAAGCATGCCAGAAGAACAAACTTGAAGTGATTGGAGAAGTCGCACAGAGTGTTCTTGTAAGTCTTCTCAAAGATTGAAATTTTGTGACGACTCACATCCCAACTTGTAGGAGTAGTAAAGTACACGTCAATATGATATTATATATGTTTATTAAAATTCATGTGATGTGAATCGGACATGCCAAACTCGTAGGAATAAAAGTAGGTCATACACATGATAAATCTACTATCAGCAAGTTTCTCTGTAGTAACTATCATGTTTACACATGTGTACGAACTGAATTTTTTGCAGGAAGATATGAAATTAGAGATGGCAAAACCCGGTAAAAACGGTCTGGAAAAAACCGATGAAGAATGTGTGAAGGCATTTTCTATGGCAATAAAAAAGAAAGGCATTGCCAAAAACACTTTCTTACGGAATGCTGGACTCGCTGAAGTGCAAGTCCATGTCCAAGTCAAAGTATTTGCATGCTCAAGTTCTAGAGGAGCAACTCCAAGTAGAACGAGCTGCATCAGCTGCGCTAAGACTAGAAGTCGACAATTTTAGAACGATAGCAAGCACTGTATGAGGCCCTACCGGAGCAGGTTAGGAATGCTAGTAAGTAGTAAGAAGAGTATCTCGCTAGATAATTGGAGATGAACGGGGACAGTGATAGGTCATTACCTTCGTCTTGTAAAATGGTTCCTTAGTCTGAGCATATTTCGTAGGTGCATTTATCTGCAATTGCTATGATCTTGGTGGTCGTTTCCTTGTTGTGATGTGGATTTTTTTTTGAACCGGAACCCTGCTGATTGTTAATATTATAAGTGGATTGCCTAGCCCTTTCCATCAGTTCTGACTTGTGGTTCCGTTGGCTCGTGGATGAAGCTTGACATGGTATCAGAGCCCATAGTCTCAAGTTCGGACTTTTGGTCGCGTTGGCTAGTGCATTAAAGCTTGACACAGATGATTTTCTGTGATCCATTGATTTCCAGACTTTCTACATATAGCCCAGGTCTAGAAGCTTGTCAACCGGTCCGGTTCATTCATCGCCGTATTGAGTGGGAAACTCTCATTTGCAACTAGTTGCGCCCGCACCCCATTTTTTGTTGTGACACTTCCAAGTTTCCAAAAATGCAAACTAAAATTCTAGACATACATTGTGTTGTGCCTTGCATCCGTGAGTTTCATCCAAAATATGTCAAAATGTGGCCTGTGTAAAAAGAGAAGACGTACGTAAATAGTGTCATGTACTATTTACGCATCATTTGTTCTTTTTGTGTAGGCCACATTTTGACATATTTTTGGATGAAACTTCACAGTATGCACAAGACACAACACAATGTATGTCTAGGAATTTAGTTTGCAATGAACGGAACAATGCTTCTCCTTTGTGTTGTGCTGCAACACAACAGCTGTTCCTGCTTCTGTACAGGCGAGTTGTGAACAAAGATACTTATGTATGCTACCAAATTTCGACTCCATATAATCAATAGCTTAACAACCGTCTAATTCAAAATCTCAACACTGTAGCATATACCTCATGCCTATCGAATACAATTATTTCACACACTGAAATATTTTGTACGCGTTTTGAATTGGAGAACATGGGAACCGACTTTGGTTTCGATTATGACTTGATGTGACCCTAGGCCCCGGATTCCTGAGCAGAAGGTATGTGTAAAAACAAAGAGATTACGAAGTGCTAATTCCCTTTTTTTGTAAGTCCCGGTGGCATTGACACTCCTTTCTTACTTGCTATATTTTTTTTGGTGTTTATATATAATAGAGAATTACCAGCTTATTGTCGAACCCGTTAGATTTTGGGCAATAATTGTTACGTGGCTGCTTCTTAATTAAAGTTTATCATGTCATGTAGATGGATTTGTGAAAGATGCAGCGGGTCGTTCTTCAGATCGTCTACATGGGATTCCCATCTACATGTATGTTCATGGTTTCATGGAGTACTTCAGCTCATAGCAGCCACATACGATCCTGCAAGATTTGCATTTTTTTTGACCTTGCAAGATTTGCATTCAATGTATCGCCAAGGCGCGTCCGTGAGAGCAAGAACAATAGTGTAGCCGGCATGGCTATAACAATTGCCACATCATCTATAGTCAACTTATAGCTAGCATGTACAATAGTAAACTATAAAAGTCTAGTACGGAGTACTTTAACAATACATGGCCCATCTTTTAGTCTCACATAGTGCCTAGGAGCACGTGTAGAGCCGGCTATTAGATAGTACTAGCCCACTTCTCTTCTCTCTCCTAATCTCTCTCCTCCAACTAAGCAAACATATAATATTTTATCTCTTATAGCCAGCTGAGTGTACCTTATTGTACTTGCTCTGAGAACTCTAGAAACATCTTCGTCAGACTCGTTTTGGCGCGCGCAGCTTCCCGAGCGAATCCAATGAATTTTGACCGTTCTCTTAAAAAAGGAACTTTGACCGTTGGATCAAGCGTTGAGAACCGATGTGCCAACGGCCAATAATTATGATCGTGCTAACCGATTTTCAACGTGATGATGAATTGATGTGACATTTGGCCGTACTTAGTACGGTCTCATATTTTTGTATTACTTAGTACTTGGACCGTGGCCAAATTCGAAATCTCATTCCAAGCGGCAAAACTTCCCGCCCGAAAAATACAAATATTTCACACGCTTCTAACTTCCCATTCTACCCTCGTAAAGATGACAACAATGTCCATGTATAAGCCGGTTGGTGGGGGTCTACCCGTCATTTTTTTCGATCACCACCTCTCTAGCTCCGGAACCCCCCGAAAAAAATTCATTTCCCTCACTCTCTCCTCTGAGACCACCCACCGGAACTTCCCAAGTCCCTCTCTCTCCCACCTCCACGGCCACCGCACCGGAACATCCCCGCCGGACTTCCCTGGCCTACCCGAGGCCTCGCGATCCTCGTCATCCGGCCGCCCGCCGGAGCCGCTCCATCGACGCCGTCATCAACCGTACCGGATCATCCCCGCCGAACCTCGAAACCATATACTCATCCAAGCAGTCTACCGCAGTCGTTTCAGCTGCGGTATCGCCCACCCAACCGGAGCCGCTTCGCCGGATCCGTCGTCCACCGCGATCGGATCTAGCTCACCGACACCACCGTGCATTAACCGGATCTGCTTCACCGGCGCCGTGCACGATCTAAACTCTTCTACTCGTCGCTTTTCTATTGCTTGCCTCGCAAGTTCTTGTTTAATCTTGGGGGAACCTCGCTTGTGCTAACGACGCGCCGTTACGTTTTTGCAGATGAGATGAGTAACCATGAAGTGTAATGGCCGTCTCTCCAACCCCAAGTAGCACATGTAGCGTACTTCATCACCGGATCTATCAACCCCGTGAAGATCTCGCCGTGACTTCCTGCGAGTGCTTCTCCTAATGTAAGTCCCTTGTTTTAGCGCCATGTTCTGGGTTCGATGCTTGTTTGTCTCGAAGCTCTTTAGTTCATTCCTAGTTATGACCTGTAACACCTTGCTATTTTCTACTTCATTGCTAACTTTAAGCGATTGAACATTTTGGTTTGCATTCCCTCGCTCCGTAGATGTAGCCATCATAACTTCTATCTTGCTCAGCCGTTGTTACAAAAATTATAGGTATTATAGTAACATCCCGCTATTATTTAGTTCATGGCCAATTTTAAGTAATTGCACATGTTGGTCTCGCATTCCCCGCTCTATAGCTTTTGGCATCGTAACTTCTATATTTGGTTTACATTCCCCGTTCCGTAGATCTAGCCATCATAACTTTATCTTGCTCACCGTTGTTACAAAAATTATGGCCTGCTACTATGTTGTTTGTGCCAATTTTTACTCCATGAACATGTTGGCTTGCATTCCCTGTATGCTGCGTGATGCCATTGTTTTGTATCTAGTTCATTGTAAGCTAACAAAGTAAGGACTTAGTTTGGCATGCTATCACTCGCTATCTAGCTCCGTAGTACAAATAAACTTGTCATACTACTAGATAATAATTTTTCGTGCCATCTTGTTCTTCAAAAGCTGCATTATTGACTTGTTTCTCTGACTTGGCATGACGCTCACATATGGAAAGCTGAACATATTGGTTTGCATTCCCTCTTATACAAGTTCACGTGTGATCCCACTATATTCTCGTATCCGGTCCATCCTAAGCTCCAGCATTAACTATCCTCTATGTGTTGCTCATTACAAGTTTATATCCCGAAACATCTTGATTTGCATCCCCTTCACTATAAGTTCAGGAGTATTATTTAGTTCACGGCCAAAATGAAGTAATTGCACTTGGCACATGTTGGTTCACATTCCCTCCTCTTTAGCTTTTGCTATCGTAACTTCTATTTTTGCTTTACATTCCTCGCTTCCGTAGATGTAGCCATCATAACTTCATCTTGCTCGATCGTTGTTACAAAATTTATAGCCTCGCTACTATGTTGTTCATGCCAATTTTGTACTCGCTCGAACATGTTGGTTTGCATGGGACTCGACAGTAGTAAGTCTCGTCGTTTCATTCTAACATGCTCGTTATATTGGTCTGTTGGTATGCGGCATGCACTCTTTGTTTGCTTATTGTGCGCATTACAATGATCTTGTTATAACGACGAAATGATGAGTTCCAAATTCTTTGGCAAACAATATTGTAGTGTCTTTGCCTTTCCATTGTTGTCTGTCTTAACTTGTAATGTCTTTGTTTCGGATATAGGTGCCGCATGGACAACTTAAAAGATTGCCTGGATCCCTTCATTGTATTGCTAGGTTTAATTACCATTCAATTTCTCTCGGGTTCTGTAATATTTTTTCAATGCCTTGCGAACTGATGTAATATTTAGTTAGTTTTTATAGTTCTTTCGCGCATTTTTTCTTTGGTGCTTGTGGTAAGTGAGGCTATCCGACGTAAATCAATGCCGCGTAAATATTCTCGGCATCTAAATCACGAATTCCCATCCCTTAAACGGCCCAATTAAGCGAAATCACATACGTGCCGCCCGCAAAATCCTAAAGCGCCTTTTACGCCGGTATATAAACGAGAACTAAACGGGCAGGCCCACTTACTTATTGGGCCAGCCCACTTGATTTACTGTGGACCCCACACTTTTATTGGGCCGGCCCACTTGCTTTAAGGTGGACCCCACCCACTACTGGGCCGGCCCACTAACTAGTTGGGCCAGCCCAATTGCTTTTGTGGTGGTCCCCACATACTAAATGGGCCGGCCCTTTAAGACGAAAGTGGGACCCACCTGTGTTTTTGGCCCGACCCACTAGCGTGTTGGGCCGGCCCACTTGCTATATGGTGGACCCCACATACTAAATGGGCCGGCCCTTTGACAGGAAAGTGGGACCCACCTGTGCTTTTGGCCCGGCCCACTAGCGTGTTGGGCCGGCCCACTTGCCGTACGGTGGACCCCACATACTAAATGGGCCGGCCCGTTAATAGGAAAGTGGGACCCACCGGTGTTTTGGCCCGGCCCACTATCTTGTTGGGGCGGCCCACTTGCTATATGGTGGACCCCACATACTAAATGGGCCAGCCCTTTAACTGGAAAGTGGGACCCACCTGTGTTTTGGCCCGGCCCACTTGCTATATGGTGGACCCCACATACTAAACGGGCTTGCCCTTTAACAGGAAAGTGGGACCCACCGGTGCTTTTGGCCCGGCCCACTGGCTTGTTGGGCCATACCATTTGATAAAATGTGGACCCCACGTACTAAATGGGTCGGCCCGATAGCAGGAACGTGGGACCCACATGCTAATTGGGCCGGCCCAGTAACTTCTTGGGCCGGTCCAGTTGCTTTAATGTGGACCCCACTTTTTAAATGGGCCGGCCCGATACCAGGAAAGTGGGTCCCACAAGTCTAGTGGGTCGGCCCTTTTGCATGTTGACCGGTCAATCGAGTGCATTCGGCCCGGCCCACATGTTTAGTGGGTCGGCCCATTAAAGTTTTGACCAGTCAACCATAGAGGTTAGGCCCGGCCCACGTAACTAATGGACCAGCCCATCTATATAGTTGACCGGTCAAAATAAGTCAGCTGGCCCGGCCCGCAAACTTAATGGGCCGGCCCACTTAAGACGTGGCAGGCCTCGTGTGGGCCTACCATCTACCACGGGGTTTCAGCCGGTTAACGCCGTTAAGTGCCGGTTAACGGCGTACGCCACGTGTCGGCTTGCATGACGTCGGCGAGTCAACGGGCTCCCGGAAACACTTGGGCAACGGTCCGATTTTCCGTGGCGGAAGGGCGCCCAAGCGCGACGGACCGAAAAAATCGTCGTAGGACTTTGCCTGACGCAGTTTCGACAACAGAACCCATATCGTCGGGTTAGGCCCATAGGCGACGAAAAATACCCCTTAGCGGACGATTTTGAGACGTTGTCTATCAGAACTTTTCTTGTAGTGATAGGTTAAGCTGAGGGATGTTGATGCATGTTAAAATACATACATGAATTTGTCCTTTATTAACATGAAATCCCACATATTTGCAATATATATGATGATAATATCATGTTTTACATTGATTTATGGGGATTTACCAATGATCCTCTTTATTTGGTTTATAACTTTGCAGAACGGGAATTCCCTATTTTGTGTATTTTTCACTTTCATAGACCTGTACGGAGTCAAATTGAGCTAGAATTTCTGGAGGGTCATATTTCATCGGGAGAAGCAGCATGGGCGTTTGGAGCACACCTGGAGGGGCCTGAGGCCCAAAAGAGACCACATGGCGCGCCGGGTAGGTGTGCCACCCCCTCTCTTCTGGCTGTCAATTGTCCAAATCGCTTAATTCTTTCGTGAACCAACGTATTTTGACCTAAAACCACTATATATATATGACCCCCGAGGGTTCTCTAGAAGAGAGCGTCGCAGAAACATAGAAACACGAAAAATGGAGGCCGCATCAGAGAACATTAGAGAGGGATCTCCACCTTCTCCAACGTATTCCTCATCATCACCATGATCAACGGGGAGTAGTCCACCTCCGGACTACGGGTTTGGGGCAGTAGCTTAATCTATTTCTCTCATGTTCTTCATAGTTCTTAGTTCCATATGAGCTGCCCAACATGATATGGTCATATATGTAATACCTACATTGTGGATCTTTATTCTATTATATGATGTTGTGATATTTGACTATACTTTGTGTAAAATATATTGATAGATGCATATTATGTACCCCGTTCTTAAGTATTGGTTATGATCCAACTTGTATGCAAGAACGTGTGTGGGGTGATGTGTGTGTTAGATGGAGTAGCATAGTTTTAGTGATTGGGTACTGACAACAAATTCATGATCTATTATAGCTTTGCCTTTTCTTTTGCTATCTCACTAGGGATAAAGTGAATGCATGTGTTATGTTTTTCACGTGATAAAACTTAAAAGTAATGATCTTGTTCGTTCAAGGTAGAATATTTGATATTCAAACATCATGTCAACGTACTTATGGCTATACTCTGTTAATTATTAAAACAAGATTGCATGAAGTTTTTCCTGTCTTGTGAAGTATAAGCGAGATGTGTTGCATCATCTCTATGTTAGGATGTGATGCCCATATGAATGTGTATCTTACACATGTTGAAGTTATTTTCTTTATATATCATTGATGTATTTTTATTGTCCACTACAACTTAAAAGAGAATAGTCAAGTGAACCCATGAACCCCGGTCCAATTTTAATCATAATAAACATTTTTCCATTGCTTTTATCTTACTTTTCATTTGCAGCACTATTTTAATTCGAAAATACAAAATACTTATCTATTTTATTTGCACTTAAAACCCCAAAACAAACAAACCTTTAGCGCTTTTACTTAGTTTACTTTACTTATTTAGTTTACTTTATCTAGTTAGTAATTTACTTTACTGTTACTTACAAGAAACCTTGAGCTTGACAAACACACGGTGGAGTTGGGGCATAAGGCTTTAATTGATTTTGCGGGATTGCTGGAAGAAGAAAGAGAGAGAGATATATATCTCTTTATTCTATTTCCCGAGAGTTCGATATAAACCCTCGAGTCACTCTTGTGCGAAAAATACTCTGCTGGCACAACACTCTGCACTTGGACTCCCAACATTCAAGACCCTTTTGCTAGTGTTGTCAAGCGCTATCAGCCATATTAAGTTTTCCTCGAACGTTGTGTGCATCATGTCACATGAGCGCCCTAGTGATGATCATATTTGGGTGTGAACCGTTCGCACAACCGGTGTACTAAGGTTCACTTGACAAAGTACGGAGATCGTCTTTAGTCTGTGAAAGAACATCTTTGGGATTATAGTTTTGAATGTTTGATGACAATATATGTGATACACTAATGTGCGTTGATATGGTGCAGAATATATATGTGGTTGAATTTATGTGGAGAAACAAGAGAAACGGAAGCAGGGAAATTTTCCCAGGCCGGATAATCCGGGGCCGGATATTTGCAAAATATCCGGGGCCTAAAAAACGGCTAAGGACTTTTCGGCAGAGCTCCCAGTATGCCTCTGGATCTAGGCCGGATTTTTGGCTGGACATTTTCAGGAGGCCGGATAATCCGGATGGGGGGGTGGCGGATAATCCGGCCCTTACTTAGGCCAGATAATCCGCCCCCAAATTTCCAGCAACAGCTCAATTTTGGGAGGGGTATAAATACCCCCCTTCGTCCTCTACCTGAAGCTTCTCAATCATGCCCAAGTTCATGCACCATTAGAGTCACCTCAAGAAACACAAGAATCACTAGATCTCATCCTTCAACCATCCAAAGCTATTGATCTTTGGAGAATCGAAGGAGAAGACCCCGATCTACATCTTCACCGAAGCGATTTACATTTTCCCTCATTTGCTTGAGGGTCCCTTTGCTAGTGTTCCTTTTGGAAACCCTAGTTGATTGTGGTTTATTTGTTCTTGTTATTCTTGTTGTATTGTTACAGATATTGGGAACCTTCAATTCCGTTGTAGATGTGTGCCCCAAGCTTTGTGTAAAGGTGCCGGTTGCGACCTCAAGGCAACCGCTTAGTGGAAGTGGACTAGGCCTTTGTGGCGTTGCTCACATGAGACCTAAGTGAGACATTTGTGGTGTTGGTCCGGCCTTCGTGGCGACCACACTCCTCCAAACGTAGACGTACTTCCCTTAACAAGGAAAGAACTACGGGAATTATATCATCGTCTCTCTGTGTGCTCCACCTCGGTTAGCTCTTTCCACTCACCGCCTTTACTACTTGTATCTCGTATTGTTTCTTGTACCTCATCATTTAGGTGAATTCACATAGTTGCATATCTAGAGAATTTACCTTTGTGCTAAGCCTAAATTGAAACATAATTAAAATTTGAGGTTACACCTATTCACCCCCCTCCAGGTGTCATACGATCCTTTCAGCATGTAACACAAGAATCTAAATATTAATAAGAGTCATATAGGTGATATGATTAATAGAAATACTTACCGGTGTCACTCCCTGGCATGTGGTGTCACATCAATGTCGTGTGAGTGCCGCGCGGATCTTTAATTACTAAGTATCAATCACGAGGGATGTTGATTTTAGTGGAAATTACTAAATAACTAAAACAATAATTTAACTAGTCAATTAATTGTGAATGTCTAAATGAATTTTCTTAAATATTTATAGATCAATGGCCCGCAACAACACCTTCTCATTAACTGCGATCTTAGAGAAAGAGAAACTGCATGAATTTAGAACCAACATTGTGGAGTGGTATCCTAATGTTAGTATTGTACTAAAATGTGCTAACAAAGAGTATATATGTCTTGGAAGCCTCTCTCGAAAAACTCAAGAAGAAGGCTGGGCAAAAAAGAAAGACCAGTCTAAGGGTGTGGGTCAAGCCTACACAACTAAGAAGAACAAGGCGCCCATGCCAGGTCCTAAACAAGATATTGAGTGTTTCTTCTCTAAGAAGAAGGGTCACTAGAAGAGGAATTTCCCAAAGTAATTAATTAGTAGAAAAGAAGAAGAGTAAAATGTCCATCTCAGGTATATTTGATATACATGTTATTAATATTTTCTTCTCGGGCCCTCGGACTAATTCTTGGGTATTTGACCGTATCAGCTTCTAATATTTGCAACTCGATGTAGGAACTATGGACGCCTAGGATGCAGAGAGAAGAATGAGGTGACGATGCACGTCAGGGACAAAGCAAGAATCTCCGTGGTCATCGTCGGGATGATGCATCTACATTTACCTTCGGGATTAATATTAGAGCTTAGCAATTGTTTCTTCGTACCGGCATTATGTAAGAATATTATATGAGGATATTGTATCTTACAGAGTGATTATTCATTTAAGTCTGATAAAAATGGTTATTCTATTTATATGAATGATGTCTTCTGTTTCCATCCTCCTGTTCGGAATGGGTTTTTTTTATATTAATCTTGATTGTGATACTTACATCCATAACATTGACGCTAAACGTCGAAAGACTAATGAGTTGAATACCATTTACTTGTGGCACTACAGGTTAGTCATATTTGACACAAGCGCATGAAGAAACTCCATAATGATGTACTTTTGAAATCATTTTATTTTGAATCTTTTGATGCTGGAAAAGCTTGTCTAATGACAAAAATAACTAAAATTTCGTCAAAGGTTTTATTGAACGGGCAAGTGACTTACTGGAAATCAAACATACGGATGTTTGTGGTCTAATGAGTGTGCCCCCACGCGGTGGATTCCTTTACTTTGTAACCTTCACCCACACTTACAGGACAGATGCCCGTGAATCTTATAGATCGGGCAAGTAACATAACATATGGTTTAGCGGGACGGCCGCGACAATCACATCCTTGAACTTCATCACGACGCCGATTGTGCCCTCCATCATCATGTTGATCACATCCTCCATCATCAGAGCGATGCATGTCATGGCCACTACCATCGTGGCGACACCTAACTCGTCCATCATCATGTCGATCACCACCTCCATCGTCACGGTGACACCCATCGCATCTTCCATCATTACGACACCTATCATATCCATCATCAACGCGGTGTCCACCAGAGCAGTAGCCATGGTCACTGTTGTCATTGTGGCCACACGGCTATGCATGATAGTCACGGCCACGACGGGCGGAGCCGAGGAAACAAAAGAATCACCAGTCGAGTCACTGTTGGTGAGCATGTTGTTGCGCACATAATAGGACGATATTTAGACAAATAGATCGGCCATTGCCGTTACTGGGTTGGCATTCATGGAGGCGGCCATAGAATTCTATAACCCGTCGAGTCCATTGAGCAGATACCCCCAGTTCATCATCTTCAATAATTTTTCCAGCAGCGGGGAGTTCAAAACAGACTCCTCTCATCTTTGTGAAGAATTGTACAATTGTGAAATCTAACTTCTTGGTGTTGTTGAGGGCTGAGCACATATGTTGGATCCTTGCACGGGACTGAGATGCAAATATTGTTTCAATGGCATCCCAGACTTCAGTAGTTGAGTTGAGACCAAGGACATGAGCCAAGACCTTAGGCGACAGAGAGTTCACAATGTACCTCATGACATGATGGTCACGTGCGAGTCAATCTGGGTATGTAGAGTTTGGCATGATTATTATATTCTTTTCGACATCCTATACCTTCAGGGTTTTTGCCAGTGCCACATCAGACTCGTCGTGCAAATCGGTAACCTGTGCTCCGCGAGGTGCAAGAAATACGAGAGATTTCCAAAATAGAAATTTCCCTCATGAGTTTTTGAGAAGGGGAGACCCCACAGATGTGGCATGGCTGTCATCGACGAAGAAGACGAGGACAACGCCATAGATTGGAGGTAGTAGTTTTTGGTTTTGGTTTTTCTTGTAGAGATCGGTTTGGACCACTAGGTTATCGAGGAAGAGGAAGCTCTGATACCATATCAGCTAGGCGGAAACGATACCCCCACTCCGGGGTTCAGGTACATGTTATATTAGATGGAAAAGCCCCATGGTGGCAAGTACATGAGGGGTAGCGCCATGGTGGTATACACCATGTATGTACAGTACAAGAGGTACAGGGTATAAAAGGTGTAAAGAGAATACATGGTATGATATACTATCTCCAACACAACTCACGTGTATATGGAGTATATATATGGTATAGATGTATTCTTTGTTGGTCAGCAATGTAATTCTTGGTTATTGGATACAAGATTGGTTCGTATGAGTGTCATGCAAAGGAACCTAATGCAAGAACTACACCAGCCTAAGTGACTAGCAAAGGATGTGGTGATGATGAACATCGGGAACAAAATAAAGGGTTATTATTCTCGTCAGCGGCATCAAACCTAACCTTTGGAATTTATTTTAGAACTTAATAATTGTTATTTTGTTGGCCTTACTAGAACAATGATGGTTCAAATTATGGTCATGTTTCACCGTGCATAAAGTATTATAAATCTTATTAGTGATATAGACATCCTTAAGGTTGACATAAACGTTGCAAACCAAAAGATTAGGATTCCTCTTAATTGTGGCACCACCATTTAAGCCTTTTTTAAAACCATGAATAGTAGGAAAGCCCCCCTGCTGTTTTTTTTATATATTAATAACGAAGAATGATCTAAATATGTACATCAGGCCAACGGCCCTCGGCTAAATCGCTTTGACTTTACAAGGCTGTTAATATGACTGGCTTGGTTCTATGAACCAGTATCCTAAGATCAGTAGAAAACCTGGCTTTTTTTCATGGAGTGGTATCCGGTCTGATTCCATTAAATAGAAGATTGTCAGTGGATGTGGTTTATTCTGCTCCCGAGCTCATATGCTCTTGCTTCAATCAAAATATTTAAAAAAACACATAAAAGCTAAAAAAGATTATACAATGAACATGAACATGTGTTCTAATAGCATGCAAAAAAAATCTCCCAGAAAAGATATATGTCATGGTATGTGTAAAAAGACTAATCAGGTTGTTGCAAATAACAAATCAAAATGCTCTAAACAACACCAAATTTTGTTATTTTTGCATAAATCACCAAACATGTAATTTATCATCACAATATTGCTTGGAGTTAGAACACATTTTCATGTTCGTAATAAAAAAAAATTTGTTTGCTCTTTTTTGTAAAAGAAAAAAATATTGAAGCAGAGTCATATGAGCTCGGGTTCAAGTGGGCATCTCCGATTGTTTGTTTCTTCCCATATAATATTCCAGTCTCCGAGCATGAGTGACTCAATAAATATGGGCTTGCTCCAATTTCGATTTTGTTTAGAAACTTTTCCTATTGATTTCAGGCCTTTTGTACACGAAACCGTCCCTTGGCAACATGTGCCGCGGAGCCTAAAATGCATGCACATGCACATACGGCTTTCGCACAAAGACAACAAGACATCGCCTAAAAAAAGATGAAGATGGGCCACAGCGGACGATATTTTCCATTTTAGATGTACACGATCCTAGCAGACCAAATGACCTACAGAAGGGTAGGACTAGGTGAAGGCCGACCTTCAACAAGGTCTCCACTTGATAACGTGCAACGCGCGCGGATGCCCAGCGCTTGCCGCGTGGCAGCATGCCGGATGTTCCCGTAACGAAGCGGTGGTGTACCTCCTTGGCAGTTGCTCCGCGGACGCGGCGCTCGATTCATACGCTGTACGCGAGCGAGTACGACCACCCGGCCGCCCGAACGAGTACGAACTTCCTGCGGACATGCACAGCACAACATCGCATGCACAGCATCGCATACATTCATTGGCCACCTAGCTAGCACAAGCTAGTACGTATGCATCAACCTGATCGGACCTTGTACACCGAAGTACATTAACGTACAATTACACAGAAAACATCCAAATAAAAATATTGAGCACAAATACAGTTACAAATACAAATTTCAAAAAATGACGAGTACAACTCGGTAAACACCTCGAGTACAGTTTCGTACAAAGCACGAGTACAGTTACATATGGAGCACGGGTACAGTTGAACACACGGGCGAGTACAGGTACATTCACGCACATAAGCAGGTACAACCGCGCACACGGCGAGTACGGTCGCGCACACGAGCAAGTACATGTACGAAGTACGATCACGCATACGAGCGAGTACGATCACGCACCCGAGCATGTACGATCGCGCACCCGAGTAAGTACTTGGTATAGAAGTACTGATCGCGCACACGAGCAAGTAATAGTACAGAAGTACAGTTGCGCACACGAGCAAGTACTGGTACAAAAGCACAGGTACAGTAGCGCACACGAGTAAGTACAATTACTTAGTAAAGGGAAAAACTGCATCACGTACACTAAAACATAAGTACATATCAGTTGAAGCACAGGTACAGTTAGGTACACACCACGATTACAACCATACTAGTATTAGAAGTACGGAAAAAAAGTATTTCGAAACCTATCAACATGGGATCTATTTTTGAAGATCTCGACACGATGATCTCAAAAGTGAAAACGGATCGTAATTTGGACTTACGGTTCTCAAGATATTTCATTTTAAAAAAAACGAATCTAGAAAAATAAAAGGAAAAGCTGATACAACGCAGCCCCCATCTGCCTTCTCTCTCCTCTCTCATCCCCACCTTGATTCCCTTTGCGACACGTGGCGAGCAGGGAGACCACGTATCAGGGATTTTCTGACACCACAACACTCCACTTGTCGCGTATAGAGCGAGTTGTCTTTCCTTCTCGAAGGTCGGTCTTTTTCTAACGATTTCGCCTACAAAACTACCATCTAACTAAACTATTATATATATATATATATATATATCTCCACTAATAATATAAAAAGAGAGAGAGGGTGGTGATCCAAACGATATCAGCCATAGATCATCCATCCAACGCTAGAAACAAGGGCGGACACTACCTGGCGGACTGGAACCTCTCGCGATCAGAAATCATCCAACGCTGCAACCTCCCTCGCGATCAGGAAACCCACGTTCCTCAAATCATGGAATTAAAAGAAAACTGCCTCACTTTATTCTCAACTAATCTCATCGTGCATCTTCCTCGCCGCCGCCACGCACTTCGTCATCCTCGCCGCCGCTACGCTCCTGGCTCTCTGCCGGGCGCTATGCTTTCCTCGCCGCCGCAGTATCTCCTATCCCCGCACATCTCTGCTGCCTCCAAGCTCCTACGGCCGCCTTCGTGCGCCCTTTGTCGCTGCTCGCTGTCCCCAGATTGAGGGCCAACCGAGTTATCCGCCGTACGTCTCCAAGCTTCCACGGACACTTCCTCCGCGGCCATATGCGGCGCCCCGATGTCCCGTGCTTCGCACCGCGACCGTGACGCCATTCATTCTTGACCGAGCCGCGCGGGAACCGCGCCGAGTCCAGGGGAATGGCCTCCACCGTCAGACTTTTGATATGGCGAACCCCATCCATCAACCTCACAGGTCTTTCAATCAGGACCTGCTGGTCTCTCTCCCCCCCCCCCCCCCAAATGTGGACCTGCTGATCTCACTCACTCTCTGAAGAATATTTTCTAGGTGTTCTTCCTTTTCAGGATATGGTGGTGCTGCGGGTGGAAGCTGACGTGGACGTGGGTGTGCTGAAATTAGTCCAGGGGTGTATCCCCTATGAGCTGCACAATTGTCAGGCATGGTTACTTATAAATGAGGTGCACATAAACTGCACATGTTTCAAATCAGTGAACTCGACATGTAGTGACAAACATATTGTCATAGCTCGAATAATTTATTTTGGCAAGCAGGTGCAGTTCTTAACATCTTATGACTGTAATTTGTGTGATTAAGTTCCTATTCTATCAACTTTTGTGTAGAACCTAGGGTGAGTACAGGGCTGAGCATCAGGTAATTATCCCAAAACATTGAAGTACTATTGAATGGTAATATAGATGCTGAGTTCACATTATTCATATCTGAATTTTTGGTTTCCTACCATCTACAGGGATGATAAAGACACACTTTCTCTATCAAGGACTTCAGACTATATTATGTTATGTATATACTTGATAGATCAAGATTCCTATCCCTTCACTATGTGGTAAGTTTACTGATCTACCGCAAGGGAAGGGAGAAGAACATGGAGATTAAGTTCGTATTGTTCTTGCTTCTGTCATTGTGTGTGGAAAATGAGATGTGCAATGCATTTCAAATATTTACCATCGTCTAATTAATATAGAGGTGATTTGCGCAAGAAAGTAGGCGTTTCATGTGTCCAAATATACAGTCTGCTCCTGATGGATCATGGATCTTTTTAGTGGATTCATGCACGTTATCATCAGCACAAATGTCTTATTCATCTGTAGAGTTTACCATGAAGTTCTGCTTCTTGGTTGCAGCTGATTGACCTGATGGAGAGATAAAACATAGGTACGTATTTTATTACATGATTACTCTCTCATTAACCCTCATAGATGGCCATACAAATAAATTTGCTATATAATACTCTCTCAGTTTCTTCATATAAGGTGTATAGCTTTTTGTGAAATTTTTTTTGACTATAAGGTGTATTTCTGGACTAGAAAAAAATTACCGCTCCTTGCTAACTCCCCTCATGCAGTCAGGCATCAAATCACTGAAATTATGGTCTGCTTGATTGCTAATTAACTCCCGGCAAACTGCCTTGTGCGGTCATTAAATAATAAAAGGGAAAGAATCTAACGTACATGTTAGTTGCCAAACCGTGAGGACTCACTATAGGAAACATAATCGGTCAGTTGCACATTCGTCTTCTGTTTTTCTTATAAGTTCTGGCTGTATGTTAATTATATTAGGAATGTATATTATCTGTCTATAACGATCCCGGTCGATCATGCTCATGGGGTTGTGCACTTGAATCCCTCCTCTGCTCAAATTTTTCATGAGCTGGAAATCTTCTTTGTTTTTGAATTTAGCCGAGCTGCCTGCATGCCAGGCAGGAGAGATAAACAAGGCGTGTGACATGGTTCTCGCGAAAAACTTGCGAGCAGTTGAGCCAAGGGATACCAATCAGGGGGGAGTCAATCAGAGAGAGAATGTGGGGAGTCAATTGTAAAGAAAATTATGGGATTTACCATGCTAATTCCTATTTTCCCCTACTTTTCCCTACTCTCACACCCATTATGTAGGGGTACTAACATCTAAAAGCAACAAAATTTGCCCTTTCAACCTGTGTGCTAATAGTCGTGGAAGAAAACTATATACTACCTTATTCCTTATATCAAGTAATGGAGGGAGTATATGTGCACACCATGTTCCTAGATTACGGGAGCAATGCAAGTGGATTTATATTGGTGATATTTTATATTTTCAGATCGTTTTATTAAAGAAACCAAGATATATGGATGGGAAGCAGTGTGGTTTCTCGGAGATCCTCTAATTTACAAGTGTCAGCATAAATAGTTTGGTTAAATCAGGTTAGGGGATAAAAGATGAAACTTTGGCACACCAAATGAGATGCACTTTTGTTTAGCACCAAATGAGATGCTAAAGCTAACCCCCTTATTCTTCGTCACTTGATCATTAATGGAAATTTGTGATAACCTGCCCATAACCGGACATGGTTTTTTGGCTCAAAAAATTCTCGAAAAAAATTCTAGGTGTACATCTTGATATGCTATGTTTACACACAAAATTTTGTGAGAAAAGGACAATTTTTATGGGCTGTGCAAAAAAGAGAAAACAACATCTCGTAAAAGGCTATTTCGCAGGACCGAAAATTGTCTTTTTTACACACAAGTCACAAAAAATCTCATTTCTTCGCGAAATGTTGTGTGCGGATATATTATGTCTGGATGTACACCTAGATATTTTTTCAGTTTTTTTTCTACACTACTTAAAAAGGAGGAACTGGTTCCTTATTCTGCCAATACGTCAATCTCTTCGTCGTCGTTCCGTCCGTCCCGTCGCTGCACATTTTTCAATTTAGCCCCTAATGACGTGAGAAATTAACCAGCAGTCCAAAATTCCTTCGTTCTCGCGCAGCCCGCACTCCTCCCTCACGCGCCGTGCACCGCCGCCGCTTGGAGAGTGGAGACACCTCCTCTCCAGCGCTCACCGGCGACCTCTCCTGCGCCAACCTCCTCCCGACGTTCCCTGTCATTGGGAACACCACGCCACCGCCAACGCCTCGGAGCCCCGTGCTTTCCAAGATCTGCATCTCGCTGGCGGCCGCCAGCAGCGCCTTCACGGATCCCCACGACTTGGCGTCGTCCCTCTGGACAACCCATGGCGCATGTGCGGGCGAAGCTGGGTAGCTCGTCTTAGATGACGATGACGGCCGGCCGGCCGCCCGCGGTGGCATACGTGACCTCACACAAAACCGGCCTCACACGAAGCCGCCACAGAGCCTCCGCCCTCCGGCCTCACACGAAGTCGCCGCGGAGCCGTTGGCGCCCTACAACTGACCTGGCGTCGACCTGGACCACGCGAACACGAAACCGAGTTCCAATCGACCTGCCATCTTGGCTGCCCCGCCGTTCGTCGCCGGAAATTTCGAGGGTTTCTCCATAAAATTATTAATTATGCAATATCTGCAAGAACCAGTTTCGTAGTGCAGCTTCAGATTCATGCATGTAGATGGGGATGTCGTAGCACTGCATCAGATCAACCCCTTCTTTCTTCATAAATTTAGCGACTAATTTAGTTTCGTAGTACTGCTTCATATTCATGCATATAGTCATGTAGATGTGGATGTCATAGTACTGCTTCAGATTCACCCTAGCTTCTCTCTAGACATTTAGCAACTAATTTTGTATTTAGTAGTTTCGTAGTTGTACTGCTTTAGATTCATGCCTATAGTTGAATAGCCATTGCCTGAATTGTGCCAAAACAGCCAAAACATGCCTGTATGTCAATATGCATGTTTTCCACAGATTTTGCATATGTTACCTGTAGAAGTAGAAGGTTGGTTGTGTTTTTATTGGAGGTATCGTGGATTTTTGGTAGACAAGGTAGTTATGTCTATAAATTTTTATTGGAGGTATCATGGATTCTTGTCAACGTGTTTATATTGGCATTAGGCATTTTCATAACATTTAAAGTAGCTTTCCGTCAGTGATCATGCTTTATTTTAGAATTAACATTTAAATAGTCTCTTATCTGAAGATTGGATTTGGATCATGATGCAGTTGCACTGAGAAATACTTTGGCTCCTACTATTAAATAGTGAAATGCATTACTACTTGCACGATTGGATCCTAACTGTCGAAAGGATGTACGTATTGCAATTTGCAACTTCTGGCTTTGAATGTTAAATTTTCTTCTATTGCAGTGAAGTGTATAGAACTACATGTAAGTTAGAGACATGGACTACCAGTTGTGCCTCCTTGTGATGTACTTCCTCCATCTGCCGATATAACTTTTTTTTTTTTTTTGGTTTCTCTCAATCCACAGTGCAAGCTGCATATTTCTTATTCCTGTACTAATTGATTCCTTTAAGTTGGAAAGAAAATGATGGTTTCTGATGTTTACCAGTGACCACTGAGCAGTAACAATGCCCATGAAAATTTCCTATACATTGATAAACTATATCTTGTCTTTTTTGAGCTTTGATTTTTTATTCAGTCTGAAGCACGTTCTATTGTGTGGAGTAGAATTAAATTATTCACTTTGGATGTTGTTCACTTACAATCCGGTAGTTTGTTCGGAAGAAAGCAGAAGAATTAAATTGTTCACACTTTGGATTTTGTTAGTTGATCCTTTGTACAAACCGTATGTCTTATGCAGAGTGAGGGACTCAGGGTCGGTTTTGATTTTCTGAATATGCAAAGGCTGCTATGCTTTGGAGGACTTCTGAAGATGAAGAATAAATTGTATTGTCGCTGTCGGTTGTTTTACTGGTGCGACTTGCGGAGTCGAAGGCCCTTGTGATCCTTTTGATACTATGAATCTCCAGTGTTAAAAAGCAGCAAAAGGTGAGATTCCATCCAATGTAACACCAGGTTTGTATATATTCATAATGTATCATCACTCATCAGGTTCCAACCAGTTATTATTCGAGCCAAAAAGGTATCAATCTGTTGTAGTATTGCTGTTACTCAATTGCCTAAATCTCTACCCCTTATTATTCATAATGTCAGGTTTTGGGGACTAATAGCTGCTTTATTCCTTATATGGATGTAGGCTTTCCTTGCTGCTTCTCATGTTTTCTCATTTGCCTACAGGAGTTATGGCGACACATTTGCTTATATGTTCTACATGACGCAAGGTGGAGATGGAAGATAATTGCTGCACTAGAATTTGTTGCAGACCAGGAGTATGTAAGAGCAACCAATTACTTTCAGAGTATACACTTTGATCTTATTGTGAGGTTTAAAATACTTTCTATAGCCTTAATGTGATGTTCTAATAGTTAAAGTTAATGATTTATTCTGATTAACATCATTGCAACTGTGTTTTCTGATTCTGATACAAGGTTTGCTCTGACAGTAAGGATGGCTAGATGAGAGGAGAGGGTAAGTGCTAGGGCTGCTCGAGGCATCGTGAACTGGATCACCGCTGTCTGTTGATGCCCTGTTGGATTTGGTTCCTGCCGCTGCCTCTGGTCCTATGCTTTCTGGTTTGCTGCTTAATCACTTACACTTTTTAATCTTCAGAAATTGTACTTTTAGACTCAGATTGTTCAGCTTTTGTGAGTACTGAATTTAGGAAGTCCTGCACTTGTATTTTTCCTTCTCATAGCCGATTGAATTGTCCCGCGGTATGTGTGGCTGCTGCTTATTATTGTATTTATGAACCTGAACTTCTAATTTGTGGACTGCATGGTAGTTGGTGTTATATCTTTCTTAGTTGCAGACACTTCCACACATAAAACTAAAACTTCATGGTCTCTTTCATCATTTGAATGTGAGGTTCTTGATAAAGGGATTCTGAGCCAACAACTAAGCCAAGAACTCGGTTTAGCATAAACTGTGATTTTGGAATATAAGATCATATCCCATTTGGAATATGAAATCATATCAAAAACAGGGGTAAACATGACCACCTTCGTCCATGGTGGCATGGAGGAGAACTGTTTGATTTGCTAGAGTGCTAGAGCCAGTGAGTTTTTAGTTCATGTTGCACCAAATCACAGTTTCATTATCCACCACTTCCATTACCAAGTAATTACATACCGCTTCGTCCCCAAGCCAAGAAAGGATTCCCGAGCGAAGCTAGGGTTTAACTGCCCAGATACCGCTCCCCCACATACCGCCGCCACCCCGTCGATCCGCCGCCACCCTTTCCCCAAACTTATGTCCTGGATGTGGTTCAATGTAAAGAAATAGTCCAGCTGCAATGCATGAATCGATCAACCCAGCTTGGTATAGCATCCCTGTCCGCCTGCTGCTCCTCTTCACCGCATCCCCGGAAACTTGCTGCTCCTCTCCACTGCATCCCAGAAATTCTCCTATTCAGATTAATTACTTAAGATGATCTTATAGTTTTGAGATATTATGCGGCTATTTTTTCTATGATCTATAATCTATGCTAAATGGCAGCTCCAGCGGCGGCATTGCATGTGAAGGGCATGCGATGGTGAACACTCTCAAGTGTAAGTTGTTCTACATACCTTGGTTCAAGACTACCGTGGCAATTACCACCTCACTAAATTCAAATATAGGTTATTCAGCTCCTATTAAGATGATCAAGTAAGAGTATTATTGTGGCTGAAAAATAGGATATCTAAAAAATTGGATCTCTGACTTCGTTATAGTCTACTAATAACTACCACTGGATGCAAAACATGGCCAAACCTCACATTACCATGCTTTCCGGTGTACAATGTCCGAGTCACAAAGTAAGAATAGAGTGTATTCATGGGGTATATTCTTCTCCCTCTAATTCAGATTCACTTCGGGTTTTTGAATCGAAGATTGAGTTCTTCTGCTTAGTAAGTTTAAACCACTCTAGAAGCATGACTAACATGATAATAATGACTTGTTGCAAGATAAATGAATATGTTGTATATAAAAGCTCCGAGGTAACTGAACTTATTATGTGCCAGCCATTACAAACAGTGGGGTGATAGGATGACAACAAGTTTTAGTCCCACTTTTAGTACACCAAGTTATTTTTAGCCCAGTCCCTTCTCATTCGGCCCAAAACCAGCGTAAGAAAAAAAATAAGAGAACAAAGAATGCTACATCATGTCTGTGGCAAGCACATATAGTTATCTCTACTGGATTCTCAATAAGCTGCATCCTTTATGCTTATATTGTTGTATCTATTCCTCCCCTGCAGGCCCTCTGCTATATTTTATACCAGGGAGACAAGCTGGAGCTCGATGAGCTCGAATTACTTGATGAGAACATGACGTAATCTCTTCATGAGGGAGAGAATAACGTTCAATTCGTAGCAACAAGGCGCGGTTCATCAATTGTGGAAGACAAGTGTATGTAGTATGATCCCGCACCTGTAATATGTATTCACCCGTTGATTATTCATTCAGCTTCAATTGGTTTTTGTTTTGTTACATGAACAAGAAATTAAGACACTTGAGAGTTGAGAAGAACTGTAATTTGTATGCACCTGTAGATTTTACAGGCCGTTGTTGACACTGGCATTGAAATTCGGTACCAAATCTTGAATGGAACACTTATTGAGAATTATTTCTGTAAGTGTTAGTTTAAATAGTATGGAAACACATTCAAAGCGGTGTATGAACTATTGATAATACATGGTTTGTAGTTGCCGTGTCTGCCCATAACAATATGAAGAGGAAAAATTATGAGTTTCTGTTGTGATAATGTATAGATATTTGTATTTTAAAATGCTTAGTAAGATGGGCGTCTTCAAGATTAATGTTGATATCATAATGATGCATGACCTTACTTAGCATGCATTTAAATTTCTCTATCGTTTTATTCTTTTAATGGAATAAAACATTTAGATCCTTCAAGCATCAATTGTATTGTAATGCTATCATAATTATTTGTTGCATGTTATACAAATTAATAACTTATCATAATTTGAATAGCGAGTATAGTTGAGAAATCATCTAAATATATCTGGGCTAGCGCTCATTGATTTCGCTATGCATTTATGTGAAAAAAGAGACAAAAAAAAAACACATGTTGTCCTTAGAAGGTTAGTGAGAGGGATAAAAATTACATTGTATAGGATGGGGTATTAAAAAACTACAAGGCACCGTGCTTGCGATGCCCGATAAGATGAAATTATTTTTCTCCATGGCAACACACGGACATTTAACTATGAATAACAAAGTGATGTTTGGACTAATCAGGAAATAAGTATTCTTTCAGTTATATATGTGTTTGCAGCATCCTCATTTTGTGAGACAATAATACATCCAAAAGAAGAGGTTGTTGAGTTAACAGTTATGACGACCCAGAACACAGGTGTGGGACTTACCGTGAAAGAGTAACAAGAAAAGTGTTGTCTTGCTATTGTGTTTGGTATTATCATGATGTAGTACATTATGATATCCTTAATTTGTTTTGAATTTTCATAATAAGTTGTAAAGTATATATGTGCATTGAGAAATAAAATTTGAGGACCCGTGACAACGCACGGGCATTTGTACTAATTACATTTAAAATACGTTTTTTAAACAATGGGTGTATCTACACCTATGAGCCAAAAGTGATATCTGCCCATAACCTGAAAATATTATTTGACGTGCAGGAAAGCTTTCTACTTAGTGTAGCCTGGCTTAAATATGGTTACATATCTCTATGGCGGTAAGGTTCCAGAAGCAGTGTACATACTTTTGTCAGTGTAATCATCTGATGCAATGTAATAGTAGTGGAAACATCTGAGCGTTTAGTAGTTTCAAACCGCTTCTACCTCTTGAACGATGTTATATTATCTGAAGGTAAATTATACTGATTGTTCGTCAGATTCATTATTTTCTTTACAAATGTTCATGTAGATACGGACATTTAAGAGGAAACATACTACTTTGTGCACACTATTTGTTTTGTTGAAACATGAGATTTTATGTTATGCATCCATTGTTTTACTTTACCATTTTACTTTGTATTTAGTTGGAACTTTTTGATCACCCTGGATTTTTTGTTCCGGGTTCAAGCTTGTATAACGAGGGGCCTAGCAAGCTTCAGATCAGAGATAGTTGCGCCTAACATCTACTTATTTCCAAAAAATTCTTCTGTCTTTCATGCTCATGTTTTTTTTTTTCAATACTCTAGATGTTAAACCTTGAGAAGATGTCCATGGTTGGGACTTGTGAGGATCAGATTAATGTTGGGTTTCTAGGACTGAGTGCGTGATGCTTTTACAATAGAATTAGAAAATGGTTACATGTGGTGATCTTCCTTGGTTTTCCAACTTACTTCATTAATACTTCAAATTGTAATTCATTATTTATAGATCCATTTTTGTACCCATGCACGCATACAGGGTTATTATATGGACATATTTTACAAATTGTTGTGACTACAATTGTTTTCATTGGTCGAGAGTGCGTTGCACGTGCATGTTTACTAGTACTATTAAAAGAGAGAGACTGGGGTGATCCAACCAATCACACCCATTGATTCTGCATCTAACGCTCAGCACCATCTCTGGCTGACGACGGACAATGGTCCGCTCCCGTCACTTTTTTTTCTCAGATCAGAAAACGATCACATACGTGCATAACCGCAGCTCCTGATCATGCTCCCATCACTTCCTTTTTTTCCTCAGTCGTAACCGCAACCGCGCGCCCATAGCCGCAGCCCTGCCTACGCACGCCGACGACACCTCCATTGCCGTCGCGACCGGCCTTTAGCCGCCGCCACCGCACTTGATACTGCCAGCTGCCGTAGTTGAAGGACACCCACGACGCGCCTGCTCTGCACCGTCGGCCGTCGGGCACCGACCGCTGCTACTGCGGCGCCGTCCGCCGTCATCTCCCCTGCACCACGCCTTGCGCGCGACCGCTGCTCTGCACCGCCAGGCGCCGGCTGCGGAAACTGCTGCGCAGTCCGCCATCGGGTCCCCTACAACAGCCTGCAACCGCTGCCAAGGCTTCATCCCTGCGTCGCCCTTCTTTTGAACTCTGCAAAATCAAGGTTTGATTTCAGAATTGCAGAATGCTGCCATCTATTTTCGTATGTATTATGTACAGAATTGCAGAATGTTGCCATCTATTTTCGCATGTATGTATCTTTCTATATATTACTGGTCTGGGTTTTTTTAAACCACATCCATAATTGTTCGACTAATTGCAGGAAGTGCCATGAAGAGATGTAATGGTGGCTATGCTGTGAGTCAAATCGAATAGAGATTAATTAGTACAGTCCCACTTGACTAATCTACAGTTTGCGTAGGTTTAGTGGACCACACTTAATTAGTCATTCTTGTTGATGCTGGTGTTTATCATAGTAGTATATCCAACTTGACAATAGATGTCTTTGCTAGAATGGGTCTAGCAATTAAAATTGAATGCACCGATCTAGCAACCAGCATCTGAAAAGGTTACCACTAATCTAAAGCACTTCAAGCTAGATGGGTCAGTTAACTAGATGCAATATCAAAACCATAAATCTATAGTTACCCGCAAAAAATATCAATAGTATATAATGCAAGGGCCAGAGCATTATGGGACAATTTCTGAACCATATATTCAAAACACAATTCTAATCGGATTTACATTCAATTCTCCCATATATTCATTGTTACTATTACAATTTGCAGGGAAGCAGTATTGTTTAGTACCTCTTAATTTTACGGGATAGAGGAAGCATAAATCAGCATGTCATCTTCCAATCGGACTCCATTTCAGGATATAACCAACGGGGAAAGTCAAGGTAGTTCACAACAAACGCAATGTTCAGTACCATCATTATTATGTGACATACTGAAGTGTGATGTGTATGCAGATCCTAAAGAGGTAAAAAAGCAGAGGGATAGGAGAGGTATGCAAATAATAAAGACGAGGTTTTAAAACGCCGACACCAATTATGGGACCTTAAAAACAGTCAACAGCTGATGTGACTGAGGAAAACATACCATCTAATACACAGGCCACTGGACAATCTAGATTCACCCTGATACATTACAGTGCTACTGAAGAAGGTCATGTATTCTATACCCGCAACATATATGTGGTATGTTACATGAAAGGCTGATTTTGTACCTGCAATGTATTTATAGGTATGGCCACAGATGTCCAGCACTATGCATCCTAGGTGGGCGGTGACGATTAGTCCGATTGGTTGCACAGAAATGATGGATACCAGATGCAAGCAAGAGCAGGAGGAACTAGACCTATTCTTATCGCCCAGTCCAATTTTGTAGGGGCAGGTTCACTCACCCAATTATCGGGTAATATATTATTGTGCATCATATTTTATTTATTTCAACAAATATATATGCTCTACATTCTCATCTACCAATGTTGTTCGGTGTTCAGGTGTTGATATTGTGGGATGCAATAGTGTTTCACTCGAACAAATGGGGTAATCACCTTCTCGCTCTGCTATGTGTGGCCGTGTGACAGACCTAACAAACAATTGTGGTTGCTCGAGTCGTCACCACCCACAGCAGACTTGTCTATTGTGGTATGCTCGAAAAGATAGCTTAAATATAAGATAGCAGTAACAAAATCACTTTAATTGGTATGTGCATGTGTATCTCTTTCTTGTGTGAGTCCAGAAATCATGCCCTTGTATACAAATAATATATCCATACATCATAAATAATGAAGTAAACATAGTTAAGGAGATATATAGCAAACCACTATAGCAGTAGTAGTAATCCCTGAACATTACTGATATCTCACACATTGTGCACCACCAGAAAATTTACTTCAGTGGACCTGTCAATGGATTAGTACAAGGAATAAAGCATGCATGCCCACCTTTGGGACAGAACTTGGCTGTACAACCTTAATAAAAGAACAATTGAGTGAAATCAGACAATAAATGAAATGAAAGCCACCAGATCAATTGGATAGGAAGCTTAGAAAAAATGCAGTAGTACAGACATGCATGTGGAAAAGCTTATTTTGCTCGGCCAAACATCAGTCAGGCAGACACACAAGTATATGGACTTCCGAAATACTCACTGTACTAAGCATGTAGCACAAACTGTATTTCATCTCCTAGATCGTCGGTAGTAGTAAAAGAAAGTAGAAAAAATCAACTACTGAACTAGAATGACATATAAATAGTAGATCACTATTGGAGAAATGCTTTAGGCAAAACCTTTTCTGTGCATTTCAAATAGCCTCTCAACTGAGTAGCAGATCATCTAACACTTGATATTTGCATCAAGTCTGCCCATTTTCACTCATGTAAACTGCAGCAATATTAGCATTCCAATAAGCACCGATCAAACCAAGTCAATCACGACTGCAATTTACATAACAATTGAACAAAAATTCCAAATATGCACCATTAATAAATCAAAATGCGCATTCCAGTTCATGACAAGTTAGATATTTTATATGTATGTTGTCGGAAATCAGCCTACACCTTAAGCACGCAGGCTCACAGCAACACTGAGTTAATCCTACTGTTTATTTTTGTAAATGAGCTAGATATGTCAATCTCTTTTAGTTCAAGAAGAAATAAACCACAAGTTTTAACCCCGGATTTATCATTCAGAGTCTCTTCCATTACAGCCAAGAACGTGCCATGCAATTCGCCTGAGTGCAAGCGTGGAACCTCCTACCAACACACTCCCTCTTCTACCTTTAGGAATTACAAAAAAATGAAGTTTATGGGTACATCCTAGGCAGACTAAACCTGGATTTTAGCAACAACTGTTTTCTAAACTCAGGTGCAAATAATATGCATTGTTTTGATGGCCATAAAACATTCGGGATAAGTGTGCGTAAAATCTTACGCTTCCACCACTAGATAATCAGCAATGTCTGTCCAGATTCCTTTCCTAACCAGCAGAGATGCTAATGTGTCATACCTGGAAAGTGTATGAGGAATTAGTGGCGCAATGCTGCGGAAGCAAAACATACATCAAGAGTAACGCGGACTTGTTTAGCCTGCATAGCCTGTGCCAGGTGCTCGAATTTGGTAGACTGGGCAGCGTGGCATATCTAGCTTTATTGATCGACTAGATTCACAATGAGGCTAGCAAATTTTTCGGAGCGTCAGAGCATCTCCAACAGGCGCTAAAATCTCGCGCTATACCGACGATTGGGCGCGCTGTATACCGCTCGCGCGCGGCATAGCGAATTTGCCCCCGGCGGAGGCTGTATTTTGCAGCGCGCATTGGTGTGCGAAAAACGCACCTCCACCAGAGGCGCTATTTTGCAGCGCGCGCGTCACAAACTGCTAATCCGACCGTTTTTTTTTTAAATTCATCAAACAAACTATGAAATTTGATCGAAAATACGAATATATTTAAAGTGCGACGATACAATGCGACATTTAAATGAAAATACTAAATAAAACTACTGGTCGTCGGACTCCCAGTCGAAGTCGGAGCTGCTCAGTGTCGTGTCCGACACCGGCGTCGACGTCGTCGTGTACTGAAAGTCAGAGGAGGACGAGAGGACGACGGTCGACGGCCCTGCGGCGTTCTTCCTTTCCTCCTTCCTCCTTGCCGCCGCGTCGGTCCTCGCCTTCTTCCTCGCCGCGGACTCGGCGCGGCGCTTCTCGCGGCTCGCCTTCTTCTTCGCTTTCATCGCCGCCTTCTCCTCCTCCTTCTGCGCGTGGATGCCGTAGAAGGCCTCCGTGGCGGCGACGTCCTCGGGGAAGCGGCGCGCCCATTCGAGGCGCAGCGCCTCGTCGCGCTCGGCGATAATGAGGCGCTGCTCAAGCTCCCGCTGTCGGCGCTGCTGTTCGCGCGTGATCATCGGCGGCGGCGGCGCCAGCATCTCCGCTTGCTCCCGCGTGTAGACATCGTGGAAGTTCATCGATCGACGCGAGCGGCCGAGCCGCCACGCGACGGCGTCGTACGCCCGCGCCGCCTCGTGCGCGGTGTCGAAGGTGCCGAGGCGGATCCGCTCCTCGCCGGAGCGGATTTCCGCGTCGAACCGGCCGCTCGGCCGCGCCCGGACGCCGTGGTAGCCGGAGGAGGGGCGGTGTGGGGACCCCGGACTAATGGTCCGAAATACCCTGTTATGTATACTGTTCACGATCCCATGATCAGTGCGCCGTGAACACATAACCGAACTGATATCAAATTACACCATCCATTACAAAGCGGAATAAGAAAATTACAACATGGTCACATGACCCATACTTACATAATAGCCTCGAAGGGCCTAACTAAACATCAGAGTAGCATCATCACATCAGCAGCGCAGTACCCAAGTCATCTGCCATAACCCTACAAGCAGCCGGCCGGGAAGACGTTCCTAGCTCGCATAGACGTCGCCAACTCCTTCTTCATTCGTCGTGTTCCTTCAAGTCTGGCCAAGTAAATAGCCAGGGACAAAGCCGTGAGTACATTGGAATTGTACTCGCAAACCATCAAGAAAAGGTGCTAACAAAGCTAACTAAAATAAACAAGAGAGAAAGAATAGTTTCTCTTGTGGATATAGCATGTGGAAGAGAAATAGTTTCTCTTGTGGATATAGCATGTGGAAGAGAAAATAGTTTCTCTTGTGGATATAACATGCCGACATCTCAAGTGATGCGGACACTATGGTGTTTTCAAAGGTATCTAGCTAACCTTCTAGGAGGAAAGGTAGCATGCCGCCATCTCAATTGATGGGGACGCTTAGGAAGTTCTATGACATATCTATATCTTTATCGAAGGAGAATTAGCATAAGGCCATCTCAGTTGATGGGAATGTCTGGAGAATTCCTATGACATATCTATATCTTTATTGAAGAAGATACTTCAAAAGATATCTATGACATCTCTATATCTTTGTAAAAGAAGAGTTCCTCTCCATGAAGCACTAGGAAAGAGTTCCCCACTTGGTCTCAGTTTTTCCCCGACCATCTCCATATGGTCAACACACACCCTTTTTCCGTACCCTTCCGGTACATCCAACACAACATTTCCTTTGTAAACCATTTATCAAAACAAAACTCAAGCCCCGGTTAAGTATGGCCATTTCAACTTGTCCATGACCGCGGACGCGGCTATTCGAATAGATTTGACTCTGCAGAGTTTGCACACTTTCCCCACAACTATCCGGATACCTATCGTGTGGGCATCATCCCCGCATAACAACGTATGCCACGATGGATACCCGAACATAACCTTTCGCTTATCTCCACTGACATGAGTCCTTCCCTGCGGGCTTACCCCTTCCCGGCACCCCGGCAGCATACCTCCTTTTGAGCGTATCTCCGGCGCCATGACAGAAGACCCTCAGTAATCGTCCGGCTATCAGTTAAGACAGTGTATTGCCTCCTCCAGAGCGCAACCCGGCGTCGGAGGTCATCGTGACCCTCCCTAGAAAGTTGTGAAGGGTGCTCCTGCCAGCTTCAACAAACTACGGGCTAAGCCCCGTCCCACACCAGGGTAGTGTGGTTGCGCGATAAAAAGTTGGGACGGCGAACACTTATATGCAGTGCTCCTTTAAAAAAAAATTCCCACACTTTCTTTACTTGCCAACAAACCACCATATTTCTCCGAACAACCTTGTTCAAACCTTTGCTCTTCCAAAAACCTTCTCTCGGGTAGAGTTAACTTACCCAAGGTTTTCATAAAACATTTACAACAAGGTAAGCCTTGAGGGGTTCCCAACCTATAGTTTCATGAGTTGAACTAGAATTGCACTATGGCCGAGATGAGAGTCATCTTGCCATAGAAGGTGTAAAGGAGTAATGGGTGGATCATACTCGCTTAGGATAAGCATGTATGATGACAACACAAAGAGGATTATACTTTCAGATTTGTGGTACTAACTATAAAATTTGGATAGTGGAGAATCACTACCCAACCAACTCTCCAATAAGGTACCCGGCATACTCCTCTCAAGTTGAGAATTACACCAACATCATGACATTGATACCTCTAAAATACAAAAGTTGTGAGTGAGGTGTAAGTTACTATCTTGAGAGGGAAGATGCTCAAGTTGAGCATACAAGATGACCAAGTGGAATAGCACGACCATGATACCATGCATCCCATAATCACAACGACAATAGTGGAGTATCACCACTAGGGAGTACCCCACTAGCAACCATACATAGATGACAATAGTAAAGAGAACAACACACATAGAATTAAGGTGCTTTGGATATCAACAAATGACATCCAACTAGACACCGAATCAGAGATCAAAAGATGGCTTGCCTTGGCTTATTTGTCCCCGGACTTCTTCAGCTCCATCAATATAAGAATCCCAATAACATAAATAAAATCCTCGTCCGATTCCACTTCTTCTTCTTCTCCGGAATTGTTCGCATCTATCGCCGGAAAATATAAAAGGAACACAATCAATCATATTGCATCAACAAAACAAACATGCAACACTCAACAATCAATAGCTAACCACTTTACTAAGGGCTAATATACAAAAGACTTATAGATACTACAAAGCAACTAAAAGAAAACCCCATTTATTTACCTAGTGAAGGTATGAGAGTGCCAAGACTTAGCAATTGCCTCTCTAGGTATCACCATGGCACAACTAAGTATCCCCTGGTAGATAACATCATAAAGAGGACAAGAGCATTAGTTTGGCATCACAAACATTCACAATACATTTTCAAACATTTTTGGAAAAGTAGAAAACAGTTTTCCTAATTTAATTTGCTCACTTAACACTATACAAAAATAGGAAGCAAACCATATACCACATCATTTGAAAGCTTAAGCAAAACAAAAGAGCTAATGTTAGGTTGCAGAGGTTTTGTTTTGCAAGCATAAAACAAAGGTTGCCCATTTCTAAGAAAAAGAGTTGGACAAGGGTTTTAAGTAAACCAAAAAGTTTTGAACCAACAATGCATGTCACCCATATACATTACTAACAGTAACAAATATGTATGAACAGAGACTAATAATATTTTTCCTATATAGTCAGTACTAATACAAGACTAATCCAATTGGAATCACCCAAAAATATTAGACCTACAATTTTAGGAATTTCTTTGAATCTGACTGTACAGAAAACAAGATCTGTAAGCCATAAATCGTAGAAAAATCCTAAAAATATGAGGTCACTGGCATTTGAAAGATATTTAAACAGAGATTCACATACAATTGGATTTGGGTTCAAATTATTTCTGAAACTCTCATAAATGGATTTACAAGTTTACTGCATGTTTTCACCATTTGCTTTAACTATGGAGTTGCAGAACAGATAAAGGTTTGAAACTTGTTTGAGATGATTAAGAAAACATTCAGTAATCCTACAGAAGTGGAATCACTCAATTAGGTTCAAAAATGGATTTTTGATGAATTAAAAGCTAACAGCCATGTCTGCAGAACATACAGAACAAGTTTAATTCATCAAAAATCATACACAAATCATAAAAATATGAGGTCTGCTGCATCTGAAAGGTATTGAATAGGTGGTTCTTACCCAATTGGTTTCATTCAAAAATTCGTCTCCAAGCTCCTGGTTTAATTCGACAAAGTCAGATCTGTTCAGATCTTGATCTGTGAACCATTTCAGTTTCAGGAGGTCAATCGAAGCGAAACCACCGCCAAAATGAAGGTATTGAAGAGGGCTTTCACCTACAGTTGAGTTTGTTCAAAAAGGTTCTGTAAAACGGAAGAAATCTAACAAACAGTGATTCTGCATGTTTACAGAACTTTATTTACCAATGCAAATCTGTAACGAATTTGAGGATGAGACCAACGCCAAGTTGTAGAACTTTTCAATACCTATCTGTGGAACTTTGAATCACTCGATTTGGATCTGCACACGAGATTCGATAGATTTTACAAGATCGTACCAGAATCTGAAACAGAAAGATAGCAGAAATTACAGCAAGTTTTTGGACGAACTTTGGTCAAGAGCTTCAGATCTGAGGATTGCTCAACCTTCTCCATGCTTGGACCAACATGCACCTGCATCAAGATCCAATCTTAGCAATGGAGGAAGAAGAAGAGGAGATTAATCCATCTAGGGTTGGGGAGAAGATGGAGAGGGAGTCTCTCATGGTGAGGGGAAGCTTGAGGGAGGAGGGGAGCTTCATCTTGGTGGCTTTCCATGGCCATGGCCGGCCATGCAAGCAAGGGGCAGCAGCATTTCGTGGGGAAGTGGAGGAGGAGAGTGTGAGGAGTGGAAGAAGAGAAGAAATGAAGCAAAGGGGAGGAGGTGGCCGGCTAGGGGGTTTTTATAGAGGGAGAGGGGTGGCTGCCTCCTTTTTTGATTGGCCAAGGTGGGTGGCTGCCCATTTAATTGTTGAGGTAGTTGGGAGACAAGACTTGCAAGAGAAGAAAAAGAGGAGGAGGGGCTGGCCAAATTTCAAGTCATGGCCGGCTCCTTTCTTGCCAAGAACAAGTGAGCAATGTGAGAGAGAGGCACAACATCAATGTGTATAGGCCAAGTCATGATGTTGAGGAGATAATGTCAATGAGTGACTTTGATGATGATAAAATAGGAGTAGATACATATAGATAAAAAAGAAGGGTGAGGGTGATATGTGCTATGAGAATAATCTCCACCACTTTGGTTGAGACCACTCATGATGAAGATAGTTCCCAAAGTAAAGTTGATGAATAAGAGTTTTCATTTGAATTCAAAATTGAATAGATTGGGGTTGACCACATGCAACAATGCATGAGCATGTCAAGGTAGATAGGATGGTGATGGTGGGTTAGTCAATGATAGAGCAAGGTTAAGAGAGATGGTGAGAGAAGTAACCATATACCCACAATGATGAATATGATGACATAAATCATCAATTCATGAGGTCAATGTGATAATGGAAAAGAATAGAGGATTGAGATGGGTATGATGAAATATAAGTTGCTCTTCAACTAAGAGGTCAATTGGGAGTGATTTGAAAGTATCAAATGATCATCCATTTGATCAAAAATTGGAGGATGAGGGGGTACAATGGGGTAGATCAGAGATGTGCATAAGATGTGCAAGTTTTGCCATTTGAGAAAGGATTTAATTGAAAGGTATATGAAACACCTCAATTGTCTAGGGGAAATTGGGAATGAACTCAAGTGGAATGAAATTGAAAGTGCTGAGATAAAACTAGTTGGAACATAGAAGTTCAAAATATTCTATTTACTTTCTCAAGTAAAGTAGAGTTTTTCTCAAATGTAAAATAATCAAGAGGAAAACAAGAAATGGTGTAGGTACCATAACAAGCCTTTTTGTGAAAAGGAAAGCAAAGTAGAAAGAAAAGTTTTAGAAACCAGTACTTGTTAGAAATGGGATGAAAAACAAATCCCATTTCAGTTCTTTGTTTTCTTTGAATAAATAACTTGAAAAGCTTTAGTAAAACTAGAAGTAGTTTTGTGATTAAAACTAGAGAAGGAAAATCAATAGGATTTTTGAGAGAGAAAACTAATTTAGGGAGAAGTGTTCTCATGGGTAGATGATGGCTACAAAATGTACCCATCAGTCCCACTCTTGGTTTTGTAAAGATTAAATTTGAATGAAAACAAAAACAAGAGGTAAAAGAGGAAGAAGTGATCTAGTGCTGGAACATGGGATAGGATACCAGATCAAGTTGAATATATGAGTTGCAAGGATTGACTGAGACATGCAGGACGTGGAGTTTGAAGAGGGTGTTGCATAGATGAGATCCATGCATTGAGGTTACCAAAAACAGTCGAGGGTGCTAAGAGATCAATTGCCAAAGTCTGGACAAGTTAAGCCTGTCAACACAGAGGGTCGACATGGCCTCAAAACCAACAAGGATGAGTGGGTATAAGAGAGGGATGTAGCAAGGGGTAGATGGTACCAAGTTTTTGAATTAAGGATGATTGAGCTATCTTGTACCACAAAGAGAAAAAAATCAAGATGGCACACTCATGTTGTCAGCAGGAGAGAGGTTTGATGTAGTAAGAAGGAAAACAATTTTTCCTAAGTCACACATGTGTTTATTAGGTGAGTTGTTTGTTTAACCACTAGGGGTGTTGTTCTATGAGGTAGCTCAAGACAAACTCAACAAGCAAATCAAGATAATTCATCTACCAACAGATCAAGGCAATTCATCATAACAAACAGATCAAGGCAATTCATCTTAATTAGTCTAAAGAAAAAGTTTTTGTTCCCCCTAATTTTTGCATTATGGACAAATAAACAAGGTTGCAAAAAGTGGGGTGTTACAGATCTTCCACCCTTAAAATAATCTCGTCCCGAGATTACTGAGTGTAGAACTAGAGGGGTTAGTGCATCCCACGTTTCCAACGGTGTGTTAGAAAGGTTTAAAATGTTAGGGTTAGCTCCAACTTTTAGTGGAAGACGAAGTCTTCCACCCTTAAGATTTTTCAGAAGTCATCGGTCTTCCTTGTTCAGCTGAAGAATCTTCGGGGGCGACGTGCAGACCACCACTTCAAGAGGCACTCCCGGTGTTAACTAAACCATAGGACGCGTGGTGAGTTAGTTAGTTGATGAAACACCTAGTTGGTATCCGTATGAAGCAGCAACAGGGGTCGTCGAAGACAATCTTCAGCTGGCGGGTCGGTGCTGACTTATACCAGTTGGTGAGCGGGTAAGTTGCACCTAGCCTTGAGTTCTTGAGGTATCTTCAGGAGCTTCACTTGAGGAGGACCAGATGAACCATGTGATGTAGCTTGTCTTTGACGCTAATGTTCTCTCATCTGGTTAGACGGTGTGTTAGGGGGTGGTTTTCAAGAAGATATCCCCGAGGTTAGTGCGGTTATGCTCTGAGGTTAGCCCAAATTAGTATGTCTTCTCGCCGAGGTGCAGTCACTCTTAAAGGTAGGGGCTTCTGCTTTCTTCGCGTAGTAGAGATGCTTCAGTTGATCTTGAAGGTATTGGCTTCTGCTTTGTTGGCGTAGTAGAGATGCTTCAGATGACCTTGAAGGTAGTCGGCGTAGATAGGGGTCTGAGTTAGTTTCCCTGACGGTTGAAAAACAATTGCTAACGGGTTTAGAGTTAGAGTCTTTCGTTAATCTATCCAACTAACTAGCAGTTAACAATACACCGGCGAGAAAACTTTAATTCTATCATGGCATGCGACACCCATACAATCATAACCAGAGACAAAATACCACTAACAGGGGCTACTGGTATTTTTCCTAGATGCACAGAAACAAAACAAGATCAACACAATTGGAATCATTCAAAAATATTTATTTTTCAATTTTTGAGACTCAAAATACTAACCAGAAACAGTGATCAAGTTTTATTTATTAAAAATCGCACAAAAATCCTAAAAATACAAGGTCAGCGGCATCTGAAAGATAATTTCATACTGGTTCTAGTGCAATTGGAATCACATCAATCGGAGCTACCAAACTATTTTTATTAGCTAAACAATACACTGGCAGATTTCCATTTTTAATTTCTGTTTCACAAATTTCAAACAATTAAAAAGGGCGGAAACGTCTAAATAGCAAGACATACATGCACACAGCAAACATATACAAACACTCAAGGCGGCACACTAGGGAACTACAAGCAATCATCAAACCAGACATGGTACTCTAAGTACCCAGAAATTCTTAACGCGCGTGGGTAGCTCAATCAAAGCGATTGAGTTTGTCCTATCCATCCTATTGTTTTGGGGCTGGTCACATATGTCGCCGTCTTCATTTTGTTTCTATAGACTCCTTCATGGATTTTTGGGGGCCGTTGGTCGCGAAGCAGGCCTGGTGTTGGGTCTCCTATGTTGAGGCGGAGGCGAAAACTGCGTAGTATTCTTGTTCGACATCCCGGGGACGTGAGGTCTTTGAAGAGGTAGCTGTTGAGGTGCTTCTAAAGTAGAGATCTTCTCGTGGCTGGCCTAAAAATTACTAGTCAAGAAACGGAGGGCTTGATCCCTGACGACTGCAAAAAGTGCAAGTCCACGGAGGAACAAGGTAAGCTCCTTAACAGACTTTGGTGATAACCAAAGACATGATCTTATTATTCTTTTATCTGCACACTAAGTCGGCCTCCAATCTTGAACAACTGCTGTTGGACATACACGAGTCTTCCCGAGGGATTGATCCATCTTTGAATTAAAGTCTCCGGTCTGAGTTGGGGACATCGTCCAATATGTAAGTTTGAAGTGGATGGGACAATAGAGTAAGAATTTTCAAACATTTATAAAGCAGAGAGATAAGAATTTAGAAGCTTTGAAGAAATAAGAGGAGTAGAAGCTATGCTTCCAACTAAAGAAAGAATTTGTTTCGTAAATAGTTTTTCCCAAGTACTTGTTTCCTATCTAACGTCCATGCTAACTAAGGTCTCCTACAGTCAGGATAGCTCTGATACCAGCTCTGTGGGGACCCCGGACTAATGGTCCGAAATACCCTGTTATGTATACTGTTCACGATCCCATGATCAGTGCGCCGTGAACACATAACCGAACTGATATCAAATTACACCATCCATTACAAAGCGGAATAAGAAAATTACAACATGGTCACATGACCCATACTTACATAATAGCCTCGAAGGGCCTAACTAAACATCGGAGTAGCATCATCACATCGAGCCAGCGCAGTACCCAAGTCATCTGCCATAACCCTACAGGCAACTGACTGGGAAGACGTTCCTAGCTCGCATAGACGTCGCCAACTCCTTCTTCATTCGTCGTGTTCCTTCAAGTCTGGCCAAGTAAATAGCCAGGGACAAAGCCGTGAGTACATTGGAATTGTACTCGCAAACCGTTTCTCTTGTGGATATAGCATGTGGAAGAGAAAATAGTTTCTCTTGTGGATATAACATGCCGACATCTCAAGTGATGCGGACACTATGGTGTTTTCAAAGGTATCTAGCTAACCTTCTAGGAGGAAAGGTAGCATGCCGCCATCTCAATTGATGGGGACGCTTAGGAAGTTCTATGACATATCTATATCTTTATCGAAGGAGAATTAGCATAAGGCCATCTCAGTTGATGGGAATGCTGGAGAATTCCTATGACATATCTATATCTTTATTGAAGAAGATACTTCAAAAGATATCTATGACATCTCTATATCTTTGTAAAAGAAGAGTTCCTCTCCATGAAGCACTAGGAAAGAGTTCCCCACTTGGTCTCAGTTTTTCCCCGACCATCTCCATATGGTCAACACACCCCCTTTTTCCGTACCCTTCCGGTACATCCAACACAACATTTCCTTTGTAAACCATTTATCAAAACAAAACTCAAGCCCCGGTTAAGTATGGCCATTTCAACTTGTCCATGACCGCGGACGCGGCTATTCGAATAGATTTGACTCTGCGGAGTTTGCACACTTTCCCCACAACTATCCGGATACCTATCGTGTGGGCATCATCCCCGCATAACAACGTATGCCACGACGGATACCCGAACATAACCTTTCGCTCATCTCCACCGACATGAGTCCTTCCCTCGCGGGCTTACCCCTTCCCGGCACCCCGGCAGCGATACCTCCTTTTGAGCGTATCTCCGGCGCCATGACGAAGACCCTCGCAATCGTTCGGCTATCGGTTAAGACAATGTATTGCCTCCTCCGCAGCGCAACCCGGCGTCGGAGGTCATCGTGACCCTCCCTAGAAAGTTGTGAAGGGTGCTCCTGCCAGCTTCAACAAACTACGGGCTAAGCCCCGTCCCACACCAGGGTAGTGTGGTTGCGCGATAAAAAGTTGGGACGGCGAACACTTATACGCAGTGCTCCTTTAAAAAAAAAATTCCCACACTTTCTTTACTTGCCAACAAACCACCATATTTCTCCGAACAACCTTGTTCAAACCTTTGCTCTTCCAAAAACCTTCTCTCGGGTAGAGTTAACTTACCCAAGGTTTTCATAAAACATTTACAACAAGGTAAGCCTTGAGGGGTTCCCAACCTATAGTTTCATGAGTTGAACTAGAATTGCACTATGGCCGAGATGAGAGTCATCTTGCCATAGAAGGTGTAAAGGAGTAATGGGTGGATCATACTCGCTTAGGATAAGCATGTATGATGACAACACAAAGAGGATTATACTTTCAGATTTGTGGTACTAACTATAAAATTTGGATAGTGGAGAATCACTACCCAACCAACTCTCCAATAAGGTACCTGGCATACTCCTCTCAAGTTGAGAATTACACCAACATCATGACATTGATACCTCTAAAATACAAAAGTTGTGAGTGAGGTGTAAGTTACTATCTTGAGAGGGAAGATGCTCAAGTTGAGCATACAAGATGACCAAGTGGAATAGCACGACCATGATACCATGCATCCCATAATCACAACGACAATAGTGGAGTATCACCACTAGGGAGTACCCCACTAGCAACCATACATAGATGACAATAGTAAAGAGAACAACACACATAGAATTAAGGTGCTTTGGATATCAACAAATGACATCCAACTAGACACCGAATCAGAGATCAAAAGATGGCTTGCCTTGGCTTATTTGTCCCCGGACTTCTTCAGCTCCATCAATATAAGAATCCCAATAACATAAATAAAATCCTCGTCCGATTCCACTTCTTCTTCTTCTCCGGAATTGTTCGCATCTATCGCCGGAAAATATAAAAGGAACACAATCAATCATATTGCATCAACAAAACAAACATGCAACACTCAACAATCAATAGCTAACCACTTTACTAAGGGCTAATATACAAAAGACTTATAGATACTACAAAGCAACTAAAAGAAAATCCCATTTATTTACCTAGTGAAGGTATGAGAGTGCCAAGACTTAGCAATTGCCTCTCTAGGTATCACCATGGCACAACTAAGTATCCCCTTGTAGATAACATCATAAAGAGGACAAGAGCATTAGTTTGGCATCACAAACATTCACAATACATTTTCAAACATTTTTGGAAAAGTAGAAAACAGTTTTCCTAATTTAATTTGCTCACTTAACACTATACAAAAATAGGAAGCAAACCATATACCACATCATTTGAAAGCTTAAGCAAAACAAAAGAGCTAATGTTAGGTTGCAGAGGTTTTGTTTTGCAAGCATAAAACAAAGGTTGCCCATTTCTAAGAAAAAGAGTTGGACAAGGGTTTTAAGTAAACAAAAAAGTTTTGAACCAACAATGCATGTCACCCATATACATTACTAACAGTAACAAATATGTATGAACAGAGACTAATAATATTTTTCCTATATAGTCAGTACTAATACAAGACTAATCCAATTGAAATCACCCAAAAATATTAGACCTACAATTTTAGGAATTTCTTTGAATCTGACTGTACAGAAAACAAGATCTATAAGCCATAAATCGTAGAAAAATCCTAAAAATATGAGGTCACTGGCATTTGAAAGATATTTAAACAGAGATTCACACACAATTGGATTTGGGTTCAAATTATTTCTGAAACTCTCATAAATGGATTTACAAGTTTACTGCATGTTTTCACCATTTGCTTTAAATATGGAGTTGCAGAACAAATAAAGGTTTGAAACTTGTTTGAGATGATTAAGAAAACATTCAGTAATCCTACAGAAGTGGAATCACTCAATTAGGTTCAAAAATGGATTTTTGATGAATTAAAAGCTAACAGCCATGTCTGCAGAACATACAGAACAAGTTTAATTCATCAAAAATCATACACAAATCATAAAAATATGAGGTCTGCTGCATCTGAAAGGTATTGAATAGGTGGTTCTTACCCAATTGGTTTCATTCAAAAATTCGTCTCCAAGCTCCTGGTTTAATTCGACAAAGTCAGATCTGTCCAGATCTTGATCTGTGAATCTTTTCAGTTTCAGGAGGTCAATCGAAGTGAAACCACCGCCAAAATGAAGGTATTGAAGAGGGCTTTCACCTACAGTTGAGTTTGTTCAAAAAGGTTCTGTAAAACGGAATAAATCTAACAAACAGTGATTCTGCATGTTTACAGAACTTTATTTACCAATGCAAATCTGTAACGAATTTGAGGATGAGACCAACGCCAAGTTGTAGATCTTTTCAATACCTATCTGTGGAACTTTGAATCACTCGATTTGGATCTGCACACGAGATTCGGTGGATTTTACAAGATCGTACCAGAATCTGAAACAGCAAGATAGCAGAAATTACAGCAAGTTTTTGGACGAACTTTGGTCAAGAGCTTCAGATCTGAGGATTGCTCAACCTTCTCCATGCTTGGACCAACATGCACCTGCATCAAGATCCAATCTTAGCAATGGAGGAAGAATAAGAGGAGATTAATCCATCTAGGGTTGGGGAGAAGATGGAGAGGGAGTCTCTCATGGTGAGGGGAAGCTTGAGGGAGGAGGGGAGCTTCATCTTGGTGGCTTTCCATGGCCATGGCCGACCATGCAAGCAAGGGGCAGCAGCATTTCGTGGGGAAGTGGAGGAGGAGAGTGTGAGGGAGTGGAAGAAGAGAAGAAATGAAGCAAAGGGGAGGAGGTGGCCGGCTAGGGGGTTTTTATAGAGGGAGAGGGTGGCTGCCTCCTTTTTTGATTGGCCAAGGTGGGTGGCTGCCCATTTAATTGTTGAGGTAGTTGGGAGACAAGGCTTGCAAGAGAAGAAAAAGAGGAGGAGGGGCTGGCCGAATTTCAAGTCATGGCCGGCTCCTTTCTTGCCAAGAACAAGTGAGCAATGTGAGAGAGAGGCACAACATCAATGTGTATAGGCCAAGTCATGATGTTGAGGAGATAATGTCAATGAGTGACTTTGATGATGATAAAATAGGAGTAGATACATATAGATAAAAAAGAAGGGTGAGGGTGATATGTGCTATGAGAATAATCTCCACCACTTTGGTTGAGACCACTCATGATGAAGATAGTTCCCAAAGTAAAGTTGATGAATAAGAGTTTTCATTTGAATTCAAAATTGAATAGATTGGGGTTGACCACATGCAACAATGCATGAGCATGTCAAGGTAGATAGGATGGTGATGGTGGGTTAGTCAATGATAGAGCAAGGTTAAGAGAGATGGTGAGAGAAGTAACCATATACCCACAATGATGAATATGATGACATAAATCATCAATTCATGAGGTCAATGTGATAATGGAAAAGAATAGAGGATTGAGATGGGTATGATGAAATATAAGTTGCTCTTCAACTAAGAGGTCAATTGGGAGTGATTTGAAAGTATCAAATGATCATCCATTTGATCAAAAATTGGAGGATGAGGGGGTACAATGGGGTAGATCAGAGATGTGCATAAGATGTGCAAGTTTTGCCATTTGAGAAAGGATTTAATTGAAAGGTATATGAAACACCTCAATTGTCTAGGGGAAATTGGGAATGAACTCAAGTGGAATGAAATTTGAAAGTGTTGAGATAAAACTAGTTGGAACATAGAAGTTCAAAATATTCTATTTACTTTCTCAAGTAAAGTAGAGTTTTTCTCAAATGTAAAATAATCAAGAGGAAAACAAGAAATGGTGTAGGTACCATAACAAGCCTTTTTGTGAAAAGGAAAGCAAAGTAGAAAGAAAAGTTTTAGAAACCAGTACTTGTTAGAAATGGGATGAAAAACAAATCCCATTTCAGTTCTTTGTTTTCTTTGAATAAATAACTTGAAAAGCTTTAGTAAAACTAGAAGTAGTTTTGTGATCAAAACTAGAGAAGGAAAATCAATAGGATTTTTGAGAGAGAAAACTAATTTAGGGAGAAGTGTTCTCAAGGGCAGATGATGGCTACAAAATGTACCCATCAGTCCCACTCTTGGTTTTGTAAAGATTAAATTTGAATGAAAACAAAAACAAGAGGTAAAAGAGGAAGAAGTGATCTAGTGCTGGAACATGGGATAGGATACCAGATCAAGTTGAATATATGAGTTGCAAGGATTAGACTGAGACATGCAGGACGTGGAGTTTGAAGAGGGTGTTGCATAGATGAGATCCATGCATTGAGGTTACCAAAACAGTCGAGGGTGCTAAGAGATCAATTTCCAAAGTCCGGACAAGTTAAGCCTGTCAACACGGAGGGTCGACATGGCCTCAAAACCAACAAGGATGAGTGGGTATAAGAGAGGGATGTAGCAAGGGGTAGATGGTACCAAGTTTTGAATTAAGGATGATTGAGCTATCTTGTACCACAAAGAGAAAAATCAAGATGGCACACTCATGTTGTCAGCAGGAGAGAGGTTTGATGTAGTAAAAAGGAAAACAATTTTTCCTAAGTCACACATGTGTTTTATTAGGTGAGTTGTTTGTTTAACCACTAGGGGTGTTGTTCTATGAGGTAGCTCAAGACAAAACTCAACAAGCAAATCAAGACAATTCATCTACCAACAGATCAAGGCAATTAATCATAACAAACAGATCAAGGCAGTTCATCTTAATTAGTCTAAAGTAAAAGTTTTTGTTCCCCCTAATTTTTGCATTATGGACAAATAAACAAGGTTGCAAAAAGTGGGGTGTTACAGGCGGCGGCGCGGAGGCATCTCGCGGACGGAGGTGGAGCGGCCCCGGGAGGAGGCGGAGCGGCCGGAGGTGGAGCGGCGCGGGAGGGAGAGAGACGGGGAGGGAGAGAGACGCGTGGAGGAAGTGACAGTTGCCCGCGCTCGCGCGTGGCGTGTTTATACCGCGCGCGCCATCGCACGGGGCAAGTTTCCCGCGCGGGATAGCGCGAAAGCGCGCGGGCGGCAATTTTTTTAGCGCGCGCGCCTTTTTCCCGCCTCTGCTGGAGCAGCGCGGCAACGCCCGTGTGCGGCAAACCGGCGGTTTTTTTACCGCGCGGGCCTTTTAGCGCGTCTGTTGGAGATGCTCTCATTATTTGGGCTTCAGCCAAACATAGTTCAGGCCAGCCTGACCAGGTAGAAAAATAACAGCCACCATTTTTTTTTTCAGGATGGAGATATGTGGACACTAACATACATTTTTGATTATTTGATGATTTAAATATAATATAAAACTAATTATATGAATTCAGAGTTATTTGTAGTGAAAATTTCATTATTTGCTCTCTGTCACGATATTTATTTCACGTAGTATCACTATTTGAAAACTAACAATGTCCACTACTCGAAAGGTTCACATGACACACTGAGAAGAAAAAAAAAATGTCATTTTAGTGGATTCGGAACTGAATGATGATAATATAAGAACTAACTTAGGAAGATAACAAAAATGATACGTATCTCACAGACTGTATGGTTGTGAATAGATCCCCGGAGAAACTTAAAACGTCCAACTCATCATCAGAAGTGAAGCACATGTGTTGTAAAATAGATGTTTCTGTTACATATTATTTAAACTTACTATGGAATAGAGGAGCAGGACCCGACCGGACGGCGGTGGAGAAGCAGGTGATGGGACGGCGTGCCGATGGGAGGGATGGAGAAGTGATGAGAGAAAAAGGGGAGTGAGCCGGGTGTGTGCGTGGATAGCGTGTCACATGTGCTTCTCACATGGTAAGAATTAGGCACATTTAAAGTGGTTCGGTAGCTGAAAAAGAAATAAGATTTGAAATAAAAAATTATTATTGATTATAACACGTGCGTGGCACGTGCACCTTTACTTTGGGAGAGACTTGTATAGGATCTCTCCATTAGGTAGGATCATAGAATTAACCCACAAAAGACATACTTTAATCATGCAAAAAAATCTAAAAATAATAAACAACATGCATATAGGTTGTATCTACAACTCCAAGAAATTTCAGCTTAAAATCTGATCTACACTTGGAGAAACAAAAAAGACAAATTCTATTGTGAATAGTGTCAGATCTGGTTGAGTAGTATTTCACACTATTTACACTCAGATTTATCTTTTTTATCTCTCTAAATGTATGTCGAATTTGAAGTTGCAAATTTTTGGCATTGCATATATAACGCAGATGTGTGTTGTGATTTTTTTTCAGAATTTTTGAACATGTTTTGTCTTTGCAAAAAAATTGTTCTCATAGATCCTATGTGAGACCTGATCCTACCTAAGTCTTACCCCACTAGT
>NC_061513.1:157492663-157609737 GCF_022539505.1 Lolium rigidum | reverse complement strand
CTAACCCTCTAATGACTTGTTTCGAGTTTGGTGTGGAGGAAGTTTTCAAGGATCAAGAGAGGAGTATGATGCAATATGATCAAGGAGAGTGAAAGCTCTAAGCTTGGGGATGCCCCGGTGGTTCACCCCTGCATATTCTAAGAAGACTCAAGCGTCTAAGCTTGGGGATGCCCAAGGCATCCCCTTCTTCATCGACAACATTATCAGGTTCCTCCCCTGAAACTATATTTTTATTCCGTCACATCTTATGCACTTTTGCTTGGAGCGTCGGTTTGTTTTTGTTTTTGTTTTGTTTGAATAAAATGGATCCTAGCATTCACTTTGTGGGAGAGAGACACGCTCCGCTGTAGCATATGGACAAGTATGTCCTTAGGCTCTACTCATAGTATTCATGGCGAAGTTTCTTCTTCGTTAAATTGTTATATGGTTGGAATTGGAAAATACTACATGTAGTAACTCTAAAATGTCTTGGACAATTTGATACTTGGCAATTGTTGTGCTCATGTTTAAGCTCTTGCATCATATACTTTGCACCCATTAATGAAGAAACACTTAGAGCTTGCTAATTTGGTTTGCATATTTGGTTTCTCTAGAGTCTAGATAACATCTAGTATTGAGTTTTGAACAACAAGGAAGACGGTGTAGAGTCTTATAATGTTTACAATATGTCTTTTATGTGAGTTTTGCTGCACCGTTCATCCTTGTGTTTGTTTCAAATAACCTTGCTAGCCTAAACCTTGTATCGAGAGGGAATACTTCTCATGCATCCAAAATACTTGAGCCAACCACTATGCCATTTGTGTCCACCATACCTACCTACTACATGGTATTTATCCGCCATTCCAAAGTAAATTGCTTGAGTGCTACCTTTAAAATTCCATCATTTACCTTTGCAATATATAGCTCATGGGACAAATAGCTTAAAAACTATTGTGGTATTGAATATGTACTTATGCACTTTATCTCTTATTAAGTTGCTTGTTGTGCGATAACCATGCTTCGGGGACGCCATCAACTATTCTTTGTTGAATATCATGTGAGTTGCTATGCATGTCCGTCTTGTCCGAAGTAAGAGAGATCTACCACCTTAATGGTTGGAGCATGCATATTGTTAGAGAAGAACATTGGGCCGCTAACTAAAGCCATGATTCATGGTGGAAGTTTCGGTCTTGGACATATATCCTCAATCTCATATGAGAATAATAATTGTTGCCACATGCTTATGCATTAAAGAGGAGTCCATTATCTCGTTGTCCATGTTGTCCCGGTATGGATGTCTAAGTTGAGAATAATCAAAAGCGAGAAATCCAAAATGCGAGCTTTCTCCTTAGACCTTTGTACATGCGGCATGGAGGTACCCCATTGTGACACTTGGTTAAAACATGTGCATTGCAAAAATCCGGTAGTCCAAGCTAATTAGGACAAGGTGCGGGCACTATTAGTATACTATGCATGAGGCTTGCAACTTGTAAGATATAATTTACATAACTCATATGCTTTATTACTACCGTTGACAAAATTGTTTCATGTTTTCAAAATAAAAGCTCTAGCACAAATATAGCAATCGATGCTTTCCTCTTTGAAGGACCATTCTTTTTACTTTTATGTTGAGTCGGTTCACCTATCTCTCTCCACCTCAAGAAGCAAACACTTGTGTGAATCGTGCATTGATTCCTACATACTTGCATATTGTACTTGTTATATTACTCTATGTTGACAATTATCCATGAGATATACATGTTACAAGGTGAAAGCAACCGCTGAAACTTAATCTTCCTTTGTGTTGCTTCAATACCTTTACTTTGATTTATTGCTTTATGAGTTAACTCTTATGCAAGACTTATTGATGCTTGTCTTGAAGTACTATTCATGAAAAGTCTTTGCTTTATGATTCACTTGTTTACTCATGTCATTACCATTGTTTTGATCGCTGCATTCATTACATATGTTTACAAATAGTATGATCAAGGTTATGATGGCATGTCACTTCAGAAATTATCTTTTGTTATCGTTTTTCCTGCTCGGGACGAGCAGAACTAAGCTTGGGGATGCTGATACGCCTCCGGCGTATCGATAATTTCTTATGTTCTATGCCATATTATTGATGATACCTACATGTTTTATGTACACTTTATGTCATATTCGTGCATTTTCTCGAACTAACCTATTAACAAGATGCCGAAGAGCCAGCTCTCGTTTCTCGCTGTTTTTGGTTCCGTAAATCCTAGTAAAGAAATATTCTCGAATTGGACGAAATCAAGACCCGGGTCCCTATTTTTCCCGGAGCCTTCCAGAACACCCGAGAGCCGCCGGAGGGAAGCCCCGGGGGCCCCACACCACACCCCGGCGCGGCCAGAGGGGGGCCGCGCCGCCCTATGGTGTGGGCCCCCCAGGCCCCCTCCGAGGCTGCCCTTCCGCCTATTTAAAGCCTCCGTCGCGAAACCCCTGAGACGGAGAACCACGATACGGAAAACCTTCCAGAGCCACCGCCATCGCGAAGCCAAGATCTGGGGGACAGGAGTCTCTGTTCCGGCACCCTGCCGGAACGGGGAAGTGCCCCCGGAAGGCTTCTCCATCGACACCGCTGCCATGTCCACCGCCATCTTCATCACCGCTGCTGCTCCCATGAGGAGGGAGTAGTTCTCCATCGAGGCTCGGGGCTGTACCGGTAGCTATGTGGTTCATCTCTCTCCTATGTGCTTCAATACAATAATCTCATGAGCTGCCTTACCCGATTGAGATTCATATGATGATGCTTGTAATCTAGATGTCATTATGCTAGTCAAGAGAGTTTTACTTATGTGATCTCCGGAGACTCCTTGTCCCACGTGTGTAAAGGTGACAGAGTGTGTGCACCGTGTGGGTCTCTTAGGCTATATTTCACGGAATACTTACTCACCGTTATGAATGGCGTAGTGAAGTGCTTATTTATATCTCTTTATGATTGCAATGTATTTTGTATCACAATTTATCTATGTGCTACTCTAGCAATGTTATTAAAGTAGTTTTATTCCTCCTGCACGGTGTAATGGTGACAGTGTGTGCATCCGTGTTAGTACTTGGCGTATGCTATGATTATGATCTCTTATAGATTATGAAGTTAACTATTGCTATGATGGTATTAATGTGATCTATTCCTCCTACATAGCATGAAGGTGACGAGTGTGCATGCTATGTTAGTACTTGGTTTAGTCGAATTGATCTTTCATGCACTCTAAGGTTATTTAAATATGAACATTGAATTGTGGAGCTTGTTAACTCCGGCATTGAGGGTTCGTGTAATCCTACGCAATGTGTTCATCATCCAACAAGAGAGTGTAGAGTATGCATTTATCTATTCTGTTATGTGATCAATGTTGAGAGTGTCCACTAGTGAAAGTCTAATCCCTAGGCCTTGTTCCTAAATATCGCTATCGCTGCTTGTTTACTCGTTTTCATCTGCGTTACTACTACTGCGTTACTACTGCTTGTTTCATCGTCCCGGGCAAAGCACTTTTCTCGGTGCCGTTGCTACTACTTATTCATACCACCTGTATTTCACTATCTCTTCGCCGAACTAGTGCACCTATTAGGTGTGTTGAGGACACAAGAGACTTCTTGCTTTGTGGTTGCGGGGTTGCATGAGAGGGATATCTTTGACCTCTTCCTCACTGAGTTCGATAAACCTTGGGTGATCCACTTAAGGGAAACTTGCTGCTGTTCTACAAACCTCTGCTCTTGGAGGCCCAACACTGTCTACAAGAATAGAAGCTCCCGTAGACATCACTCCACCAAGGTGGCCGGCCACCCCCCTCCAAGGAAAGGTGGGAATCCCACCTTAAGTGGGAATCCCACCTTGGGTAGGTTTCCCTACACATGGAAGGTTTTGGTTTTGGGTCTTATTCGAAGACTTGTAGACCAACTCTTGGGGGTTCCACCTATAAAAAGAGGGACAAGGGGAGGGGGCCGGCCACACCAAGCCCTAGTTGGCCGCACCCCTATAGTGGCCGGCGCCCCCCTCTCCCAAACCCTAGCCGCCCCTCCTCCACCACCTCTCCCGCATACGCTTAGCGAAGCTCCGCCGGAGATCTCCATCGACACCGCCACCACGCCGTCGTGCTGCCGGGATTCCAAGGAGGATCTACTACTTCCGCTGCCCGCTGGAATGGGGAGAAGGACGTCGTCTTCATCAACACCGAACGTGTGACCGAGTACGGAGGTGCTGCCCGATTGTGGCACCGTCAAGATCTTCTACGCGCTTTTGAAAGCGGCAAGTGATCATCTTCTGCAACAACGAGATCTAATCTCGTAGGCTTTGGAAATCTTCAAGGGTTAGTCTCGTTCATCCCCTCGTTGCTACCGTCTTCTAGATTGCATCTTGGCTTGAATTGCGTTCTCGCGGTAGGAATTTTTTTGTTTTCTATGCTACGAATCCCTACAGACTCATGTTGCGCTTATTATTATATTTATCCCATATATATGCACAACCGCATGTGAATCCTAGGCACTGGCCTATCTCCATCCATAGATACACAACAAAAACAATAAAAAAGTTAAGCTGGAAAGGTCTGGTAATAAAAAGACAACCAAGCTCTTACGTTTTCGACAAATAACTTAATCTTACACCTAAGAAAATTCTTCGCATTGTTCAATTAAACCTGGGTCTTCTAGGGAAAAAGCTACTATACTGCATCATAATCCGGATCGAAGGTATCAACCCTTTTTCAGGCGTCGTTACCGGGGAAGCAATTCCGGCTACCCTGGTGAGGTTACTAGAGACGATGCTAGTTAGTTTTATTTTTGTTTTAGTTTACTTATTGTTATTAGTTTAGTTTTTGTTGTTAATTGAAAACCCAAAAACATTAGTTCTTACTAGTCTTGTTATTTTTTTAGTTAAATAAATTTAAAATCCAAAAATATGGCACAAAAAAGCTTTGGGAATATGCTACCCCTAATGATGATTATATTCATGCACCTATTACTCAGCTGATGTCACAGTGGAGAACTATGAAATCAAGCCTAACTATTTGAGCCTTGTTTACGAGAACCAATTTAAAGGTTCATCTTCTGATGAAGCGGGTTTGCACTTAAATACCTTCACTGGGATTTGCGATATGATGCACATTAAAGATGTTAATCTCCTGATGCAGTCAGGTCACGCTTATTCCCTTTCTCTCTTAGAAGAAAGGCAAATTCTTGGTTGCTTTCCCTGCCCTAGGGAACTATTACTTCATGGACTGCATGCACTAATGCTTTCATGACTAAATTTTTTCCTCCAACAAAAACTATACAAGTTCGGTCTAACATTGCATGCTTTAGACAAGAAGACCATAAACCACCAGCACTCGCGTGGGAAAGGATCGATGAAGAACTCCGTATGCAACTGTACCAACCATGGGGTGGAATAGTGGTTAATCCTCCACTTATTTTATAATTCTCTTAATCCTATGTCTAAGTCTATATTTGATACTGCAGTTGGAGGCACTTCATGAGTAAAGAAGTTGAAGAAGGAACAAAGCTTCTAGATGACATGCAAAACAACCAAGCTTCTTGATGACATACAAAACAACCATTCCCAATGGCATGTAGAGAGATCCTAAAGAAAGGTGAACTCCATCCATGAGACCAAGAATGAAGAACTTGTTGCTAAGGTGAATGAGCTTCTAGGTATAATCAAAGGTAATGATACCCAAGTTAATGCCATCACCAACACTACTGAGGAGGTAGACTTCATCGCTCGTAATCCTTATATGTATGCATGGAAGATCCAAAACTACGGCTCGAACTTTCAAAAGAATTATCCTAACCATGCATGTGCTCCAAACAATAATAATACGAATAACAATGGAACTAGTGGTACTAATCTCCCTACGATTCACTAAAAAAATTATACAAGCTCAAAATGAACAAAGTAAAATTCTCGTTAAAATCACAGAGAACCATGATACTCTTATTGGTAAACTATCTAACCAAGTCGTGAGTTTGAAGAATGATATGCAGGATCCCCAAGAGAGAACAAGAACCCTGGAGGCACAATTGGGCAAGATAACTGGGAGTCAAACTCTCATACTTGCAAGATTTGCTGGAAAACCTGAGCCTAACCCGGTGGAAGACCTCAAGACGATGAACATCGAAGATAATGGAGATCCTGGAGAGCTTGACTATAGCAATGCTCCTTCACCGGAATACACCATGGAGGACCTTATAGAGATAATAACTCTGAAGTATCCAACCTTTGAGGGAGGTAGTGAAGCTGTGTACCAACAATTTATCAATCAAGTTGTTATAAATGTACATGATTTCGAAAATTAATATTTTAAATTATCAGAGAAACTCCCTGCTAAGAAAAGGATAATATTTGAACCTACTATTAGAATTAAAATATGAGTCAATGAAATTGCTGCACTTTGTGATTTAGGTGCTAGTATTTCTACAATTCCTAAAAGCTTATTTGATAGCCTAAATCTTGGTTCATTCAAATTAACTGATCTTAAACTGCCTTTAGCGGATTAAGAACCATAAAGGCTTTGATTAACCTTCATGAAGGGAATGTGAGGATCGAATTACCCTCGTGACGACTAGGTTTTACTATGAAAACCAACAGTTGTTTAACCTGGATTAACAACAAGGTTATTGTAGTACTTGTAGCAGCAACTATTTATTAGAAAGTTCATCCCAAGGAAGCTTTGCAAACGGAATTAACACAACCCCGTAGCCATGTTGCCATTGTGGCCACGTTCGTACCCAAAACGGTGTGTGGAAATAGCCTACTCTATAAGTTACTAGAATGCGATAGTTGAAAGTTTATGAGTAACTAGTTGAACACAACATAAAGTAAACAAGAACTAATTAAAATTAAACAAGAAAGAGAATGTAAAATGTAGGATTGAATAAAGTAAGTATGGTACGGAGGCCTAAATATTCTCGGGAATGTAAGATACACCACTAGCATGTGAGAATGAATTATGATTAGGATAACATATATCTTTCGTCATGATATGTATGGGGAGAGCTCCATAATAAGATTTTCACCAACATGCCTCACAAGAATCCACAATAGTACTTGGAATTACAACAAGATCTAAAGGTATGAGAGATGGGATGGTGATGTTGATGGAGACGCAACGGTTGATGATGAGGGTGATGATGCGTTGTCCTCCGATGATCCGTGAAGCACCAAGGATTTTTATTTATCCTCCTCTTCTTTCTTTGATGGTGTGGAGGTGTTGATTGAGGAGGTGGAGCGGTAGCGCTCCGCCCCGTAGGCGTGTATGGTGTGTCTACAGGCGGCTAGGGTTCCCCTCTTTAAATAGGCATTCTGGAGGTCGATTTTGTGAACCAACGGAGCTCGGGGCCAAATATGCCTATCGGACCTTCACAATTGCTGTTCCGTTTGACGAAACAGATTCAATGGAGGCTGATACGGGTGGACGGCATGGGCGGGCTCTACTCATACCGATGCTTGTTCACCTCGCAGTAGTTATACTGTTTTGACCAGCATCTCTTCATACGGACTCCGATTGAGGTGTTCTTTGGAAGAGTGATACGACACCAAGGAATTATATCTCAAATATAAGATGGTGGAAAAATATCACTTTTCCCACACCTCATATGGCTAAGTCTGGTGCTTGTAACTCTCACATATTATATCCTCTGGTCCCTTTTGCCTTCCTTTATCATAACTGTCCATAACACCTACACACATGTCAAAGACAAGGAAACATAATAAAATCCTACTAAAACTACTAATTATGCAAATCTCATATGAAAATGAATAAGAACTTGTAATCATGCATAATATGCATAGTTGTAGCTAGATGGAGCATGAGATGACTAACAATATGATAGTTTTATATGCTTAAATATGCATCATATTTGGACTCATCACCTCACGAGAACCTTTTGTTGTCCACTTTCCGAGGAGAAAAGAGTCAAAGAAGAACGATGATGGAATCATCACCTTGAAGGCCAACTACTACAGAGTGGGATTCCCACTCAACAATCCTAAATGATCAATCATGATGGTCGAGCTAAGCGACCAAAACTAGAAGCGCTTCATGGGAGGAAACCCATCTGAGATAAAATTTTGTAATATTTTACTTTATTAGTTGTTTATTTTGTTTTAGAAAAAAGAGTGTTCAAAATGATCCAAAGGAGAGAGGATAAGAATGATTTAATTATCCCCAAATTGATAGGTCTAAGTATCGTTGCTCTATATTGTTATTGCTGTCGTTTTGTATGCCTCACTAACTTTTCAAACTTAGAAGAATTTCCGAAGAAAATACAAGTCAGCTAGAGGTGACAGGGACTTTAACAAGCAAGAATATGGTCAACGTCAACCGTATTTGTGCCCTTGTCTTTTCCAGGTCGGCAAAAAACACAAGAAAATCAGATAGAAGTTAATGAGAGCATCCGTATGGGGAGGTCACCACCGTATCGGTACCCGCATCACTTCGCAGCACTTGGAAGGTAGAAGAGAAGTTTGGAGGAAAAATACAGTCTTTTATGAGCACCCATACAACAAGGTGCGCCCTGATGCGTGTAGTTGACACGTCCGTTGGGAACCCCAAGAGGAAGGTGTGATGCGCACAGCGGCAAGTTTCCCTCAGTAAGAAACCAAGGTTTAATCGAACCAGTAGGAGTCAAGAAGCACGTTGAAGGTTGATGGCGGCGGGATGTAGTGCGGCGCAACACCAGAGATTCCGGCGCCAACGTGGAACCTGCACAACACAACCAAAGTACTTTACCCCAACGAAACAGTGAGGTTGTCAATCTCACCGGCTTGCTGTAACAAAGGATTAGATGTATAGTGTGGATGATGATTGTTTGCAAGAACAGTAAAGAACAATAGCAGCAGATTGTATTTCAGATGTAAAGAATGGACCGGGGTCCACAGTTCACTAGAGGTGTCTCTCCCATAAGATAAATAGCATGTTGGGTGAACAAATTACGGTCAGGCAATTGACAAATAGAGAGGGCATAACAATGCACATACATGATATGATGAATATTGTGAGATTTAATTGGGCATTACGACAAAGTACATAGACCGCTATCCGAGCATGCATCTATGCCTAAAAAGTCCACCTTCGAGTTATCATCCGAACCCCTTCCGAGTATTAAGTTGTAAAACAACGGACAATTGCATTAAGTATGGTGCGTAATGTAATCAATAACTACATCCTCGGACATAGCATCAATGTTTTATCCCTAGTGGCAACAGCACATCCACAACCTTAGAACTTTCCGTCACTTGTCCCGCATTTAATGGAGGCATGAACCCACTATCGAGCATAAATACTCCCTCTTGGAGTTAAGAGCAAAAACTTGGCCAGAGCCTCTACTAATAACGGAGAGCATGCAAGATCATAAACAACACATAGGTAATAGATTGATAATCAAAATAACATAGTATTCTCTATCCATCGGATCCCGACAAACACAACATATAGAATTACGGATAGATGATCTTGATCATGTTAGGCAGCTCACAAGATCCGACAATGAAGCACATGAGGAGAAGACAACCATCTAGCTACTGCTATGGACCCATAGTCCAGGGGTGAACTACTCACTCATCACTCCGGAGGCGACCATGGCGGTGAAGAGTCCTCCGGGAGATGATTCCCCTCTCCGGCAGGGTGCCGGAGGTGATCTCCGGAATCCCCCGAGATGGGATTGGCGGCGGCGGCGTCTCAGTAAGGTTTTCCGTATCGTGGCTCTCGGTACTGGGGGTTTCGCGACGAAGGCTATTTGTAGGCGGAAGGGCAGGTAAAGGGGCGTCACGAGGGGCCCACACCACGGGCCGGCGCGGCCAGGGCCTGGGCCGCGCCGCCCTGGTGTGTCGCCACCTCGTGGCCCCACTTCGACTCTCCTTCGGTCTTCTGGAAGCTTCGTGGCAAAATAGGACCCTGGGCGTTGATTTCGTCCAATTCCGAGAATATTTCTTTACTAGGATTTCTGAAACCAAAAACAGCAGAAAACAGCAGCTGGCTCTTCGGCATCTCGTTAATAGGTTAGTGCCGGAAAATGCATAAATACGACATATAATGTGTATAAAACATGTAGATATCATCAATAATGTGGCATGGAACATAAGAAATTATCGATACGTCGGAGACGTATCAGCATCCCCAAGCTTAGTTCCTGCTCGTCCCGAGCGAGTAAACGATAACACGGATAATTTCTGGAGTGACATGCCATCATAACCTTGATCATACTATTGTAAACATATGTAATGAATGCAGCGATCAAAACAATGGTAATGACATGAGTAAACAACTGAATCATAAAGCAAAGACTTTTCATGAATAGTACTTAAAGACAAGCATCAATAAGTCTTGCATAAGAGTTAACTCATAAAGCAATAAATCAAAGTAAAGGTATTGAAGCAACACAAAGGAAGATTAAGTTTCAGCGGTTGCTTTCAACTTATAACATGTGTATCTCATGGATATTGTCAACATAGAGCAATATAACAAGTGCAATATGCAAGTATGTAGGAATCAATGCACCCTTTACACAAGTGTTTGCTTCTTGAGGTGGAGAGAAATAGGTGAACTGACTCAACATTAAAAGTAAAAGAATGGTCCTTCGCAGAGGAAAAGCATCGATTGCTATATTTGTGCTAGAGCTTTTATTTTGAAAACATGAAACAATTTTGTCAACGGTAGTAATAAAGCATATGTATCATGTAAATTATATCTTACAAGTTGCAAGCCTCATGCATAGTATACTAATAGTGCCCGCACCTTGTCCTAATTATCTTGAACTACCGGATCATCGCAATACACATGTTTTAACCAAGTGTCACAAAGGGGTACCTCCATGCCGCCTGTACAAAGGTCTAAGGAGAAAGCTCGCATTTTGGATTTCTCGCTTTTCATTATTCTCAACTTAGACATCCATACCGGGACAACATGGACAACAGATAATGGACTCCTCTTTAATGCATAAGCATGTAGCAACAGATTAATGTTCTCATATGAGATTGAGGATATATGTCCAAAACTGAAACTTCCACCATGATTCATGGCTTTAGTTAGCGGCCCAATGTTCTTCTCTAACAATATGCATGCTCTAACCATTAAAGTGGTAGATCTCTCTTACTTCGGACAAGACGGACATGCATAGCAACTCACATGATATTCAACAAAGAATAGTTGATGGCGTCCCCAGAAACATGGTTATCGCACAACAAGCAACTTAATAAGAGATAAAGTGCGTAAGTACATATTCAATACCACAATAGTTTTTGGGATTTCTATTTTCGTGCCCTCGGGTCCTTAGTTGTGCTCAGTTTTCCCCAGCTCCTTAGTTTTTCCTCAGTTTTACCCAAGCGTTTGTCTGAAACCATCACACGTGATGTAACGGCCGGTTGCCCGACGGTTGACCGTTATCTTCCGACTAGTGGGGCCACGTAGAGCTCGCAAAGACACGTCGGACCATCCATCTTTGTTTGACCGTAAGCATCGCTGTATCCCCGACCAAAACGCGAACGAGTGGGCCTTCGGTATATCAAATGACAAGTGGGGCCATGACGCTGATACAAGGGGCAATACACGGGTAGGATTAGATTTTTAAACGGAGCTCTACAGCGATGGCACTGGAGGAGGTGGCATGCGGGGTGCCGAGATGAGATCGACGTCCACAAAGAACTGCATGAGGCGAGACCGGACGCATTAGATAGATATGAACTAGACGCGTTTAACCATGCAAAGAAGAGAAGAAATGGTCGACGACATCGACGACCACCTCAAAACTTTGACCGACCGTGTCGGACACGAACGCGAGCAATGTAGAGAAAACTAGTGTCTCTCCTTTCCGGCGTGTATAGGTGGGTGCTAGGAGAGTGTGGTGGCGAAGGGAAAGACCTCGCGGCGGTCCGTGGCGTCCAAAGCATAGCGGGTCGGCGTGGCCGTGCCCACGGCGGCGTGCATGCATGATCGGCATTGGCATCGGCATGTACGTTCGGCATTGGCCTCGGCGGTATCTCCGGTGTGTCGTTGATCGAATGAGGGGACGGGATTGAGGGTGCATCCCGACGTTGACCTAGCAGTGGCGGCGAGCATAGCCGTTCGACCATGCCGATATCGGCATCGGCATCGTTTGGAGGCTGTGGTGCTCGAATCAAGTTGGGATTTGTTTCTTGTAGGCCAAAATGAATTTGAAACAAGTTTCATGTTGAAGGTTAGGTAACGAAAGTTTGTAACTATCCCAAAATTATACTAGCGCCATGGTGAGGTTCTTTTTGATAGAGCTATACGGTTGGGCAAACTTTTTTGACACTTTTTAGATAGGGTTCCTTGTTGTTACACGTATGGCATCATGTATGGAAAATTTGGGGTCATTTGGAGATGTTCGAAAAATCACTTTGCTTAAGCGCATGCCGTTTCGTCTCGCTGAAACCAGCTTTTCTAACAAGGTGATTTTTTCTACCTTCTCTAAATAACCTCAAATTTCATACAGCTGATCTTCTATACATAGATAGATAGATTGTTTCGTTTTTACATTTTTCTAACTTTTTATTTCCCTTTACAATACCCAATTGATTTTCAGGTCAAAACCTCGAAAAACAGCATCATGTATGGCATCATTTTCACCCTAAATTTTCTGAAACTTTCCCTTTTAGATATTTCTTGTTGTTATAGGTATGCCATCATGTATGCCAAACTTGGTTAGGTCTCACTCGAAACCAGCTTTTGTAACAAATTAGGTTTTTTCACGTGAAAAGTAATGGCTACAACAAATTGTTGATGGTTTATCATTTTTTTGCGTGAAAAGTAATGGCAACAACAAATCGGTGATGGTTTATCATATTTTTTGTGTGAAAAGTAATGGCAACAACAAATTGTTGATGGTTTATCATTTTTTGCGTGAAAAGTAATGGCTACAACAAATTGTTGATGGTTTATCATTTTTTGCGTGAAAAGTAATGGCTACAACAAATTGTTGATGGTTTATCATTTTTTGCGTGAAAAGTAATGGCAACAACAAATCGGTGATGGTTTATCATATTTTTTGCGTGAAAAGTAATGACAACAACAAATTGTTGATGGTTTATCATTTTTTGCGTGAAAAGTAATGGCTACAACAAATTGTTGATGGTTTATCATTTTTTGCGTGAAAAGTAATGGCAACAACAAATCGGTGATGGTTTATCATTTTTTTTTGCGTGAAAAGTAATGGCTACAACAAATTGTTGATGGTTTATCATTTTTTTGCGTGAAAAGTAATGGCTACAACAAATTGTTGATGGTTTATCATTTTTTTGCGTGAAAAGTAATGGCAACAACAAATCGGTGATGGTTTATCATTTTTTTTCGTGAAAAGTAATGGAAACAACAAATCGGTGATGGTTTATCATTTTTTGCGTGAAAAATAACGCCTAAAACAGTTTATAATTTTTAGCGCGTGAAAAATACTACGTAAAACCGCCCTTCACAGCATACTTAGAGGGTGGAAGCTAATTAACCGCCAACAGAGAGAGAGGGGTTATCCTGCCCGTTCCCTATATCATACGATCAACGGTCGGTGGGCACGATCCGCGTGACATGGGCTAGACCAATCAGAGCGATGATGCACGTCTGCGAGAATTTGTGAAGAGAGAGGGCAAAACTTAGTACTATCAAGAAACCAAGGGCACCTGAGTAGTAAATAGACTAAGGGATTCAAATATGAGATTTAAAAAATGGAAAATGCGTGTTTTGTACAATGAAACCCATCTTGGCCTACCTCAAACTATTTGCAATACCAATATACATCAGTGTGAGAATTGTGGCCTCATTTAGACAAAGTATGATTTGGGGGAAGCTGTTTTGGGAAGGGCTTATTGTGGAAAACCATGCACCTTCATAGCTACTAGGTGATTTGAGAAGTGGCAATTTGTGGTAAAACTTGATTTATCTATGATTTATCTATGATTTGAGAAGTGTCAATTTGTGGTAAAGACTCCATGAGTAAGTGCCACTCTTTTTAGGATTTTTTTGCACATTAAATGACTCATTTAACTAGTTAATCCCATTTGTTGACTCTCTGTTGACCAGCCACTTGAGGGTAAAACTGAGTATATTGCACTAGCCAGTATTAGCACTCGAGGGGAAAATTGAGCACACAAAAAATGCTAGTATAAGACTCGAGGGTATACCTGAGTATATCTAAATTTCCAGGGTTAGACTCGAGGACACGTGCAATTGTTGACGCGTAGACGCGGGTCGCGGTGGAGAAGTCGAGACGTGCAATCGTGGACGCGTGTCGCGTTGCGAAGTCCAAGACGTGCGGACGTGCACCTGTGCACGCGTAGGACGCGGGTCGCATTAACCACCCCTCGCCTTTATAGACGCCTCCTCGCACTTGTCTCGTCACTCTCACTCGCTCACGCATCGCCAACTCTCCCACGTCCCATCATCTTCTCCAAAGCAAAAACCCTCTCCCTCTCCCTCTTCCTCTTCCTCCGCCGGAGAGATGGACAAGGAGAATGCCAATCCCATCATCGAGGTTGGCTCGAAGCGCGACGCCTCCATCTTCGGCCCCGTCCCCTCGACGGACGACGCCGCCGCCGCCGCCGCCGCCGTCGGCCGGTGCATCGGAGGCTGCCGCCGCCGGTGGCGGTCAGATCCCGGCGGGATGGGACCCCTACGACCCCGTGCCGTACGTCCCGCCCCCGAACCCCTACGACACCTCCCTGGAGGACCCATGGAACGAGGTAACTACGGTTTGCTTCCTTTTTTGTTCCCCATTCCTTTTTGAACCCTATTTTTGCTGGTGTAGATGGATCTGTAGATGGATGAGTATTGGGCTAATATTTGCGCCGATTTTATTCCATTTTGTTTTGATCACTTCTTGATTTCGTTTAAGATTTGGGGTTCGGCTGTTCGGTTAATTTATGCAAGTAATATTGGATCTCAATCAGTTAATTTATGCAAGTAATCATGGGATCTCAATCAGTTATTTTATGCACTAATCAAAAGATATCAACCGTTTAATTTTGCAAATAATCTCGAATGTGTTCAAGTTCGGATCTAGTTCAGATCTAGAATCTGTTTCTTTGCCTATGATGAATGGTTGGGCACAAATTTTTACAGGGAGGGTTCAGCGAACCATTGCTGTGTACAAATCTGTTGTGCATGAGCTTTAGTTCGCTTACACCTTCCCCGTAGATATATAATCATGTCCACTCTAACCGAGGCTGACTCTGTTTTTCTTAACTTTGTTATCATGTACGTTAGTCATCGTTGCAACTCATTCACTAGTTTCTCGTTTGATATGGATCAGATGTCCGGCAGCGACGTCGGCAGCGACGAAGAGGAGGAGGACGTCAAGACTCGCCGAGTGCTCGCGGAGGCTGCAGGTCGGCCAGTACATCTCCTACTTCGCCAAGGAGGTGTACAGGTGCCCCTTCGCACCGGGAGACTCGGCGCCACGGACTTCAACTGCCTCGTCACGCATGCTGAGAACATCAGCAACACCTTCCCCAAGGTCGGCACGACGGTGAACGTCCACTCCTTCCGCGCCAAGCACGGGGCGCTCGGCATGCACCTCCGCAGCTTGCGGCGGGTGGAGATCTCCGCCGGGCGCATGCCTCCGCTCAAGCCCAAGGCTCCCAAGGGGAGCAAGAGCAACAAGTGGAGGGAGAGCCGGATGGGGTAGGCGGAGTCCTCGGACGTGTGCCGCTGCTGTCGCTGCCTCCTAGTTTGTTGTTGGGATCCCTTTGTTGTTAGCTAGGGATCCCTTGTTGTTATGTTAGTATGATGGTGCTGTGAAGAACCTGTTACTATGTTGGCTGCCGTGTATGCAGCCTATTATCTATCCATATTATCTAGGGATTATCTATCCCTAGTCTACTATATTTTGTTGGCCGTACTTAGTTTTCTTGATTTACTATGACTGTGAATTTATCGTACATTATCCTGGAGATTTTCTTCTAGATTTAACTACATACATATGGACCAGAGGGAGTACTAGATTTGCTGCCATATTGGGCAAACAACGAGGGCCAAAAGGCACAAATAATTGAAGAAAGTCAGAAATGCAAGCTTCTCTAGATTTTATACTAATTTGGTGAAAAGGACGAGAGAGAAAGAGGGGAAAAAGGTGCACTTAATAATGCCAATTTGGGGCCGAGAGAGACAGAACCCAGCTCCTGCTCACGTGCAACCAAACGCTTCTCGTCCCGTCCCACGCGGTCCCTTTCTACCGGCCCCACGCGACGCGGGCCCACACGACTCGGCCCCACAAGACGCTGCCCCACACGTGACGTAACGTCAACTAAACGGGAATCCTGCCGTCTGAGCTGCTTCTGCGGGTTTCAAACAAGGGCTTGGGGAAAACTGAGGAAAAACTAAGGAGCTGGGGAAAACTGAGTACAACTAAGGACCTGAGGGCACGAAAATAGAAATCCCATAGTTTTTAAGCTATTTGTCCCATGAGCTATATATTGCAAAGGTAAAGGATGGAAATTTTAAAGGTAGCACTCAAGCAATTTACTTTGGAATGGCGGAGAAATACCATGTAGTAGGTAGGTATGGTGGACACAAATGGCATAGTGGTTGGCTCAATGATTTTGGATGCATGAGAAGTATTCTCTCTCGATACAAGGTTTAGGCTAGCAAGGTTATTTGAAACAAACACAAGGATGAACCGGTGCAGTAAAACTCACATAAAAGACATATTGTAAACATTATAAGACTCTACACCGTCTTCCTTGTTGTTCAAAACTCAATACTAGAAATTATCTAGACTTTAGAGAGACCAAATATGCAAACCAAATTTAGCAAGCTCTAGGTGTTTCTTCATTAATGGGTGCAAAGTATATGATGCAAGAGCTTAAACATGAGCACAACAATTGCCAAGTATCAAATTATTCAAGACATTTAAGAATTACTACATGTAGCATTTCCCGATTCCAACCATATAACAATTTAACAAAGAAGATTCAACCTTCGCCATGAATACTATGAGTAAAGCCTAAGGACATATTTGTCCATATGCAACAACGGAGCGTGTCTCTCTCCCACACAATGAATGCTAGGATCCATTTTATTCAAACAAAACAAAAACAAAAACAAACCGACGCTCCAAGCAAAGTACATAAGATGTGACGGAATAAAAATATAGTTTCGGGGAGGAACCCTGATAATGTTGTCGATGAAGAAGGGGATGCCTTGGGCATCCCCAAGATTAGACGCTTGAGTCTTCTTAGAATATGCAGGGGTGAACCACCGGGGCATCCCCAAGCTTAGAGCTTTCACTCTCCTTGATCATATTGCATCATTCTCCTCTCTTGATCCTTGAAAACTTCCTCCACACCAAACTCGAAACAACTCATTAGAGGGTTAGTGTACAATAAAAATTAACATGTTCAGAGGTGACACAATCATTCTTAACACTTCTGGACATTGCGTAAAGCTACTGGACATTAAAGGATCAAAGAAATTCATCCAACATAGCAAAAGAGGCAATGCGAAATAAAAGGCAGAATCTGTCAAAACAGAACAGTCCGTAAAGATGGATTTTATTGAGGCACCAGACTTGCTCAAATGAAAATGTCCAAATTTAATGAAAGTTGCGTACATATCTGAGGATCACGCACGTAAATTGGCATATTTTTCTGAGCTACCTACAGAGGGGCAGGTCGAAATTCGTGACAAGCAAAGAAATCTGTAATCGCGCAGTAATCCAAATCTAGTATTCACTTTACTATCAAAGACTTTACTTGGCACAACAAAGCACAAAACTAAGATAAGGAGAGGTTGCTACAGTAGTAAACAACTTCCAAGACTCAAATATAAAACAAAAAATACTGTACAAAAAACATGGGTTGTCTCCCATAAGCGCTTTTCTTTAACGCCTTTCAGCTAGGCGCAGAAAGTGTGTATCAAGTATTATCAAGAGGTGAAGTATCAACATCATAACCAGAGGTGTTGGGAGTTTTCTCAACCATGCATAGTATATTAGATACATAAGTTTCAGCGGCTCCTTTTTCATTAGTCTTGGGCTTGCTACTCTCATCAAACAAATTTTCAGGAACAAGCCAAGCATAGTTATTTTCTAGTGCTTCATTCATCGCTAGGAGCTTACATGGTATTGGTGCTTTGATCTCCCCACCATCATTAATGTTATTAGTGTACCTTACTCTCTCCATGTCCATCTTTTCAAGGATACTAACAAAATTGGTATAAGAACCAAGCATCTTATATTTAATAAAGCCTTTCTAGCCTCTCTTGCTATACCACCAAATTCTCTAAGAAGGGTTTCTAAAACAAAATCTTTCTTTTCCCCTTCTTCCATATCACCGAGTGTAAGAAACATGTGTTGGATTATAGGATTGAGATTAACAAATTTAGTTTCCAACATGCGAACTAAAGCAGCAGCAACAATTTCATAATTAGGAGCAAGTTCTACCAAGTTTCTATCTTCAAAATCTTCAACGGTACTAACATGATTGAAAAATTCTTCTATATTGTTTCTCCCAACTATAGACCCACGTCCTACCGGTATGTCTTTTACGTTAAAATTAAAAGGAAACATGTTGAAATAAGTAAAGCAAATATAAGTAACTAATTTTTTTGTGTTTTTGATATAGAGTGCAAGACAATGAATAAAGTAAAACTAGCAACTAATTTTTTTGTGTTTTGATATAATGCAGCAAACAAGAAAGTAAATAAAATAAAGCAAGACAAAAACAAAGTAAAGAGATTGGATTGTGGAGACTCCCCTTGCAGCGTGTCTTGATCTCCACGGCAACGGCGCCAGAAATTTGCTTGATGCGTGTAGTTGACACGTCCGTTGGGAACCCCAAGAGGAAGGTGTGATGCGCACGAGTGACAAGTTTCCTCGCAAGAAACCAAGGTTTAATCGAACCAGTAGGAGTCAAGAAGCACGTTGAAGGTTGATGGCGGCGGGATGTAGTGCGGCGCAACACCAGAGATTCCGGCGCCAACGTGGAACCTGCACAACACAACCAAAGTACTTTGCCCCAACGAAACAATGAGGTTGTCAATCTCACCGGCTTGCTGTAACAAAGGATTAGATGTATAGTGTGGATGATGATTGTTTGCAAGAACAGTAAAGAACAATAGCAGCAGATTGTATTTCAGATGTAAAGAATGGACCGGGGTCCACAGTTCACTAGAGGTGTCTCTCCCATAAGATAAATAGCATATTGGGTGAACAAATTACAGTCAGGCAATTGACAAATAGAGAGGGCATAACAATGCACATACATTATATGATGAATATTGTGAGATTTAATTGGGCATTACGACAAAGTACATAGACCGCTATCCAGCATGCATCTATGCCTAAAAAGTCCACCTTCAGGTTATCATCCGAACCCCTTCAAGTATTAAGTTGTAAAACAACAGACAATTGTATTAAGTATGGTGCGTAATGTAATCAATAACTACATCCTCGGACATAGCATCAATGTTTTATCCCTAGTGGCAACAACACATCCACAACCTTAGAACTTTCCGTCACTCGTCCCAGATTTAATGGAGGCATGAACCCACTATCGAGCATAAATACTCCCTCTTGGAGTTAAGAGCAAAAACTTGGCCGAGCCTCTACTAATAACGGAGAGCATGCAAGATCATAAACAACACATAGGTAATAGATTGATAATCAAAATAACATAGTATTCTCTATCCATCGGATCCCGACAAACACAACATATAGAATTACAGATAGATGATCTTGATCATGTTAGGCAGCTCACAAGATCCGACAATGAAGCACATGAGGAGAAGACAACCATCTAGCTACTGCTATGGACCCATAGTCCAGGGGTGAACTACTCACTCATCACTCCGGAGGCGACCATGGCAGTGAAGAGTCCTCCGGGAGATGATTCCCCTCTCCGGCAGGGTGCCGGAGGTGATCTCCAGAATCCCCCGAGATGGGATTGGCGGCGGCGGCGTCTCAGTAAGGTTTTCCGTATCGTGGCTCTCGGTACTGGGGGTTTCGCGACGAAGGCTATTTGTAGGCGGAAGGGCATGTAAAGGGGCGTCACGAGGGACCCACACCACAGGCCGGCTCGGCCAGGGCCTGGGCCGCGCCGCCCTGGTGTGTCGCCACCTCGTGGCCCCACTTCGACTCTCCTTCGGTCTTCTGGAAGCTTCGTGGCAAAATAGGACCCTGGGCGTTGATTTCGTTCAATTCCGAGAATATTTCTTTACTAGGATTTCTGAAACCAAAAACAGCAGAAAACAACAACTGGCTCTTCGGCATCTCGTTAATAGGTTAGTGCCGGAGAATGCATAAATACGACATATAATGTGTATAAAACATGTAGATATCATCAATAATGTGGCATGGAACATAAGAAATTATCGATACGTCGGAGACGTATCACGCCCGTATTGGTGCCCGTACCGAAGCTGCATAAAATCGTCATCGACTACCGAGAGTTTACTGACCAACCATTCAGGCACACACCATTGTATCGGCGCCCGTATCAGACATGACCCCTAAGGTTCGAAACCCTAACTCAGAGAAATGATGACCGATACAGGCATAAGCCTCCCATATCGATCCCCGTGTCACTTGCACGACCATGATATCAGCTGCCGTGAGAGAGGTAAAATTTCCTAAAACTCTCACATCTCTTATTTCTTCTACCTCCAAACCTCTGAACACCTCCAAAGATCTTCATCTATATTTATTTTTTATTCAATTCCTCGCACGTCAATGAACCATGTTATGTTTCTCCTCCGATCCCTCATTCATTTTATGCAAATCCATGCTACATCTCTTGACATTATCAATCTAGACTTAGCACTCTTCTGAAATGTTTTAGCGATGACCATGCTTTGTAATTACTTTTTGAGGAGATTCTTTTGTAGAAAGTGTAGAGGATTCATCATTGCTTAGATTCTATCGGATCAAAAAATTTATTTATGAAAATTTTATTTTAGATTGATGGGGATACACCCAAGGAGGTCCACCATTGGTCTCACTTGCCGTAGGAGAGAAGGCCCAGAAGGGGTCCAGTCGGCTAGGGTGATTCGGCCTAAACCCTGTGCGACTAGGCCTAAACCCCTAGGAATGGCAGCTGGCCCAGAGGCCTAGGCGAGTGAAGCAGTTGAAAACTTGGGCGCGGGATTAAGGATCCCAGCCTTATAGGGATCGTTTATATACGATCTTATCTCCATGTAAACCCTAGACCGAGGGTGCCTATATAAACCCCCAGGCAAAACCATAGAAGGGAGACGATCTTGATACGTCGCAAACATATCTATAATTATTGATGCTCCATGCTTGTTTACTTCGTTGCAGTTTTACACATTTTTCGGAACTAACCTATTAACAAGATGCCGCAGTGTCAGTTCTCTGTTTTCTGCTATTTTGTATTTCAGAAAAGTTGTACAGGAAATATTCTCGAAATCTCACCTGTAATTTGTTCACCCAGCATGTTATTTATCTTTATGGAGAGACACCTCTAGTGAACGGTGGACCCCGGTCCTTTCTTTTACACTGATAAATTCATCCACTACAATCATATTCTGTTTACTTTCTGCAAGCACTATTCACTTTAATTACTGCAAACCTGTCTTTCCACTCGATACGTTTAATCCTTTGTGTTCAGCAAAACCGGTGAACTTTGCAACCTCACTGTCAGTTGGGGCAAAGTATTTTGGTTCTGTTGTGTGCATGTATCACGTTGTTGCTAACGCCGGTAGTGTGTCCTGCCAATAGTCAGCCAACAACACCTTCAGAAGTCACGCATTTCTCCTTCTGGTCGATTAAACATTGGTTTCTTACTGGAGGAAAACTTGTTGCTGTGCTCTTCACACCTTCCTCTTGGGGTTCCCCAATGGTGTAGATCACCATCAGATCTCATTCTCCCTCACCTCCATAGCACTCATTCACCACGCCGATTGAGACCCCCCATTGTAAACCTCACTGAGCAATAAATCTAGCAGGGTGTGTAACACCCCAACTTTTTCAACCTTGATTAGTTGTCCTTATTTCAAAAATCAGGGGGAACAAAAACTTTTTCTATAGACTAATTAAGGTGAATTGTCTTGATCTGTTTGCTATGATGAATTGCCTTGATCTGTTGGTAGATGAATTGTCTTGATTTGCTTGTTGAATTTTGTCTTGAGCTACCTCATAGAACGACACCCCTAGTGGTTAAACAAGCAACTCACCAAATAAAACACATGTGTGGCTTAGGAAGAATTGTTTTCCTTCTTACTACATCAAACCTCTCTCCCGATGACAACATGGGTGTGCCATCTTGATTTTTCTCTTTGTGGTACAAGATAGCTCAATCATCCTTAATTCACAACTTGGTGATCTCAATGCATGGATCTCATCTCGTGCATCTCCCTCTACAATTTCCACATCCTGCATGTCTCATTCCACCCTTGCATCACATATATTCAACTTGATCTTATACCCTATCCAATGATTCAACTCTAGATCACTTCCTTCACTTTTACCTCTTGTTTTTATTCAAGTTTAATCTTCACAAAACCAAGAGTGGGAATGATGGATACATTTTGTAGCCACCATCTACCCTTGAGAACACTCCTCCCTAAATTAGTTTCCCTCCTCAAAAATCCTACAGTTTTCCTTCTCTAGTTTTGATCACAAAACTACTTCTAGTTTTATTAAAACTTTCCAAGATTTCTCTTCAAAGAAAACAAGGAACTGAAATGGGTTTTGTTTTTCATCCCATTTCTATCAAGTATTGATTTATAAAACATTATTTCTATTTTGCTTTGTTTTAACAAAAAGCTTGTTTATGGTACCTATACCATTTCTTGTTTCCCTCTTGATTATTTTACATTTGAGAAAAACTCTACCTAACTTGAGAAAGCAAGTAGAATATTTTGAACTCCTATGTTCCAACTAGTTTTCTCTCAACCTTTTCAAATGCCATTCCACTTGAGTTCATTCCCAATTGTCCCTAGACAATTGAGGTGTTTCAAGTACTTTTCAAATAAATTCTATTTCGAATGACAACTCTTGCACATCTTGTGTACATCTCTGATCTACCCCATAATGTTCCTTCATCCTCCAATTCTTGATCAAGTAGATGAACTCTTGATACTTTCTATTGGACTCCCTTCAACTAAACCCTAGACTCAGAGAGTTTTTCAAACCACTCCAAATTTACCTCTTATTTGAAGAACAAGTTATATCTCATCATACCCATCTCAATCCTCTATTCTTTTCCATCATCACCCTGACCTCATGAATTGGTGATTTCTGCCACCATATTCATCCTTGTGGGTACATGGTTAGTTCACTCACCATGTCTCTTAGTCTTGCTCTATAATTGTCTAAACCACCATCACCATCCCATTTACCTTGACATGCACATGCATTGTTGCATGTGGTCCATCCCAATCCTTCCAAAATTGAATTCTTATAAAAGCTACTAATCATCAAATATACCTTGGGAACTATCTTCATCATAAGTTGGTCTCAACCAAAGTGGTGGAGATTATTCTCATGGCACATGTCACCTTCATACCCCTTCTTATCTATATGTATCTACTCCTATTTTTATCATCATCAAAGTCACTCTTTGACATTTTCTCCTCAATATCATGCACATATCTATTCACATGGATGTTGTGCCTCTCCCTCACATTGTTCACTTGTATTTGGCAAGAATGGAGCCGGCCAATTGTGTTGGCATGGAAATTTCGGCCAGCCACTTTCCTCCTCACTTTCTTCTCTTGCAAGACTTGCCTCTCAACTACCCCAACAATTAAATGGGCAGCCACCCATCCTAGCCAATCAAAAAGGAGGCAGCCAACCCCCTCTCCCTCTATAAATGGCCCTTGGCCGGCCACCTCCACTCCTCTTGCTCTCATTTTTCTTCTCTCCACTCACTCCTCCACCTTATCTACTCCCTCACACTCTTCTCCTACTCTCCCCCACGAAAATGCAGCTTCACCTAGCTCCCATGGCCGGCCATGGCCATGGAAAGAACTCCAAGATGAAGCTCCCTCCTCCCTCAAGCTCCTCCTCACCATGAGAGCCTCCCTCTCCTTCTTCTCCCCAACCCTAGATGGTTTTCTCTCCTCTTCCTCTTCCTCCATTGCTAACATCGGATCTTGATGCAGGTGCATGTTGGTCCAAGCATGGAGAAGCTTGAGCTATCCTCAGATCTGAAGTTCTTGAGCAAAGTTCGTCCAAATCCCTGCAGTAATTTCTGCTATCTTGCTGTTTCAGATTCTGGTACGAACTTGTAAAATCCACCAAATCTCGAGTGCAGATCCAAATCTAGTGATTCAAAGTTCCGCCGATAGGTATTCAAAATATCTACAACTTGGCGTTGGTCTCATCCTCAAATTCGTTACAGATTCTCCCTGGTAAATAAAGTTCTGGAAACATGAAGATTCACTGTTTGTTAGATTTGTTCCGTTTTACAAAACCTTTTTGAGCAAACTCAACTGCGGGTGAAAGCCCTCTTCAATACCTTGATTTTGGCGGTGGTTTTACTTCGATTGACCTCCTGAAACTGAAATGGTTCACAGATCAAGATCTGGACAGATCTGGCTTTGTCGAATTAAACCAGGAGCTTGGGAACGAATTTTTGAATGAAACAAATTGAGTAAGAACCAGCTTTTCAATACCTTCTGTGTGTTCTGCAGACATGGCTGTTAGCTTTTAAATCACCAAAAATCCATTTTTGAACCTAATTGAGTTATTCAAGTTCTGTAGGACTACGGAATGTTTTCTTAATCTTCTCAAACAAGTTTCAAACCTTTATCTCGTTCCGTAACTCTAGAGGTAAAGCAAATGGTATAGACATGCAGTAATCTTGTCAATCCATTTGTGAGAGTTTCAGAAACAATTTTAACCCAAATCCAATTGTGTATGCCTCTCTGTTTAAATACCTTTCAAATGCCAGTGGTCCCATATTTTAAGGATTTTTCTACGATTTATGGCTTACAGATCTTGTTTTCTGTACAGTCAGATTCAAACAAATTCCTAAATTTGTAGGTTTAATATTTTTGAGTGAATCTAATTGGGTTAGTCTTGTATTAGTACTGGTCATCTAGAAAAAATAGTTTTAGTCTCTGTTCATGCATTTTTGTTACTGTTAGTAATGTGTATGTGTGACATGGGTTGTTGTAGCAAAACTTTTTGGTTTATTTGGAAACCTTAACCACCTCTTTGCATTAAAAATTGGTCAACCAATGTTTTATTCTTGCAAAACAAAACCTCTGCAACTTAACCTTAGTTCTATTGTTGGCTTAAGTTTTCCAATGATGTGGAATATTGTTTACTTCCTATTCTTGTGTAGTGTTATGTAAGCTTTATAAAATAGAGAGAATGATTTCCCGCTTTTCCAAAAATGTTTCAAATTATAATATGAACGTTTGTGATGTCAAACTAATGCACTTGTCCTCTTTATGATGTTATCTACCAGGGGATATTTGGTTTATGCCATGGTGATAACCGAGAGAGGCAATTGCTAAGCATGGTACTCTCATACCTTTATTAGGTAAATAAAATGGCGTTTCTTCTAGATGCTTTGTAGTATCTATATGTTCTTAATATGTTAGCCTTAGTAGAGTGGTTAGTTTTTGATTGATGCTTGTTGCTTATTGTTTTGTTGGTGCAATGTGTTTGATTGTGTTCCTTTTATATTTTCCGGCGATAGATGCGAACGATTCCGGAGAAGAAGTGGATCGGACAAGGATTTTATTTATATTGTTGGTATTCTTATATTGATGAAGTTGAAGAAGTCCAGGGACAAATAAGCCAAGGCAAGCTATTTACTTTGACTCCTTGATTATCCATGTTCTTGGTTGAGATCCTTCTATCCTTGGTCTCTTGATTTCTTGTGTTTCCTTGGGTTTGCTTAATTTGATTCTTTTACATACTTGCTACCAAGTGTGTAATGTACCCTCTCGATATTTTGCGTACTTACTCTAAGTATGTGAATCACATTTCACCGCCTTTTGACATCCTAATTCTAGTAAACACTTGGGATAATATCATTAAAATTGCCCTACTTTTTGATTATCTCCATTCATGCTCAACTGGAGTATGGATGCCTTTGACACCCTTCATGTTATGATGGCAATCATTATGCTATTACATCTTAGTTCACACATAAACTTTAGGTTGGGAAAACCCTCAAGGTTTTACCTTGTTGTAAAAGTTTTTGTTAAAAACCTTGGGTGTAAGGTTATGCCCGAGTGAGAGTTTGAGAAAGGAAAGGATTTGGTAAAAATGATGGGGATGAGAAAGTGGTTGGGATATTACGAAAACTTTGGCGCCTAAGTACTCACCCATGACAACAAACTAGCGCAACCACATTACTCCAACATGGGCACGGGGCTTAGCTCGACGTTCGTTCTCTTTAGCATGAGGCACCGCACAACTATACAAGGGTACGGTTACCCCCGAGTCCGGATTGTCGAAGTTGGGACAATAGTATAACGGGAGGCCTTCGGGGCTGACCCGTCCGGAAGACACTATGGGTCTCCCGGCTTGGCGGTGGAGCCACGCTCAAAAGGAGGTGAGCTGCCACGGTGCCGGGGAGGTACATACTCCATAGGGTAGGACCTCTTGCTAATTAGAATGGGCGAAAGGCTTCGACTCGGTTATCCGATACCCACATACTTTCGTATGATGGCCCGGGGATGATCCCGGCGGATTTATCAGATCTTGTGGGGAAAGTGTGCAAACTCTACAGAGTCAAATCTATTCGAATAGCCGTGTCCGCGGTCATGGACGGTTGAAATGGCTGTTGCTTAGCCTGATGTGTTTTGTTTATGAAAATGTTTGACAAAGGAAAGAAACGGGATTTGTGTTGGAGTACTGGGAGTACTGGAAAAATGGTTGTTGACCACAATGAGGTGGTCGGAAAGGAATTGATAAAAATTGGGTCTACCCTTCCTAAGTGTTTATGTCGTGAAAGATCCTTCTAAATGAAGTCAAGTAGTGATGTCTTAGATATATTCTCTCATCTCCTTCACCCATGAAGTTGAGATGCTAACTCCACTAAACCACTTCTTCTCTTCTACATAAAATATTCTTGTTATATAAGTGGTCATTCCCTCTTGATCTCCTAGTTAGTCCTCGGTACCTTGTACTCCTTGTTATGTTACTTTGTAAATGGTTTGCGAGTACAATTCAAAATGTACTCACGGCTTTGTCCCTGGCTATTTACTTGGCCAGACCTGGAGGACTTCGACAGATGAAGAAGGAGTTGACGACGTCTATGCGAGCTAGGAACGTCTTCCCAGTCAGTTGCCTGTAGGGTTATGGCAGATGACTTGGGTACTGCGATGTTGAAGTGATGATGCTACTCTGATGTTTAGTTAGGCCCTTCGAGGCTATTATGTAAGTATTGGTCATGTGACCATGTTGTAATTTTCTTATTCCGCTTTGTAATGGATGGTGTAATTTGATATCAGTTCGGTTATGTGTTCACGGCACACTGATCATGGGAACGTGAACGGTATACATAACAGGGTATTTCGGACAGCTAGTCCGGGGTCCCCACAGGGTGTAGGTCCGGAGGGGTTGAACCTGTGTAAAATCCCGTGTGTTGTGCACCTCGACCCGCAGATGGCTACGCAACCCTTCCCCCGCATCGATGAAGTGCTAAGTTCCGTAGTACCTGTTGTGGTCATATCCACGATAGTGGCACCCAGCAAAACTAATCGCCCTCTTCTACCTTAGGCAACGTTGCTCGCAAAATGACTATGTACTGCGACTGGAGACTTCCGCAAAACAGACCCCCAACTCAAAAAGGAAAAAAGTCAATCTGAGAGCCTCCTTTGGGGTCGCCTAGCGAATGGTCCCTCGGGCCACGACGAGCAGGCACGCTAACTAACAACGCGTAATCCTCCAACCCTCGCAGTCTCCCATAACGACTGGGGACTGGCGCATGGGGACTTCGTCGAATTAGCGAAAACACGGAGTTAAATTAACATAACACAAGTGTGAAGCTTCATTCTTCAAAAGAGTCGCGAGTCGACATCAGCGACTCCCGGAGGCAAAAAATATTTACAAGGCTACCAGGGGCATCCCCCGGATTAGAGCACGGTTCTACTTCATGGCGCTTGGCCCCGCGTCAGAAGAAATATCCACCCCATCTTCGCCACACCGACTGAGACCCCCCATTGTAAACGTCACTGAGCCATAGATCTAGCAGGATGTAGGCCTTTTACTCTCCCGAGGGGCTGAACCTGAGTAAAACCCTTTGTCTTGTGCACCTCGATCCGCAGATGGCTACGTGATGTCTACGCACGCTTCTATTCCTGTAGACAGTGTTGGGCCTCCAAGAGCAGAGGTTTGTAGAACAGCAGCAAGTTTCCCTTAAGTGAATCACCCAAGGTTTATCGAACTCAGGGAGGTAGAGGTCAAAGATATCCCTCTCAAGCAACCCTGCAATTAAGATACAAGAAGTCTCTTGTGTCCCCAACACACCTAATACAATTGTCAGATGTATAGGTGCACTAGTTCGGCGAAGAGATAGTGAAGTACAAGTAATATGGATGATTATAAGTAGTAATTGCAATCTGAAATAAAAATGGCAGCAAGCGAACATGTAGCGGAACTTGTTGGAAACGGTGTTTCAATGCTTAGAAACAAGGCCTAGGGATCATACTTTCACTAGTGGACACTCTCAACAATGATCACATAATTGAATAAATAAAAGTTACTCTCAAACACTCTCTTGTTGGATAACAAACACCATTCATTGTGTAGGGCTGCAAAAGCACACCTCAAGCCGGAGTAAACAAGCTCCACAACTTGATAAAGGAATCACACACAATGCGCACACTGCCACCATCACACCGTGGAGAGTGACTCCGGAGTTCATATTAAAGTAACATCTAGAGTGCATAATAGACAAGAGTAACATCTACATATTCAACTAGATTACAAAGCTCATGATCACATAAAGATCACACCATGGGAGAGAGATGAACCACATAGCTACCGGTAGAGCCCTCAGCCTCGGGGGAGAACTACTCCCTCCTCATCATGGGAGACAGCAACGGCGATGAAGATGGCGATGGAGTCGATGGAGATGGATTCCGGGGGCACTTCCCCGTCCCGGCGGCGTGCCGGAACAGAGACTTCTGTCCCCCGAACTTGGCTTCGCGATGGCGGCGGCTACGTAACTTTTCGTGGAATATGACTGATATCTTTAGGGTTTTCGCATCTGGGAGAATATATAGGCGGAAGGGCAGCCTCGGAGGGGCCCCAGGGTGCCCTCCCCACCTGGTGGCGCGACCAGGGGTAGGCCCGTGCCCCCCTATGGTGTGGGAGCCCCTTGGACCCCCTCTGGCTCTTCTCTGGCTCTTTGGGTCCGTCTCGGCAAAATATTGACTTCTGTCTTCGTGGGGTCTGATGCGTGTAGTTGACACGTCCGTTGGGAACCCCAAGAGGAAGGTGTGATGCGCACAGCGGCAAGTTTCCCTCAGTAAGAAACCAAGGTTTAATCGAACCAGTAGGAGTCAAGAAGCACGTTGAAGTTTGATGGCGGCGGGATGTAGTGCGGCGCAACACCAGAGATTCCGGCGCCAATGTGGAACCTGCACAACACAACCAAAGTACTTTGCCCCAACGAAACAGCGAGGTTGTCAATCTCACCGGCTTGCTTTAACAAAGGATTAGATGTATAGTGTGGATGATGATTGTTTGCTGAGAATAGTAAAGAACAATAGCAGCAGATTTGTATTTCAGATGTAAAGAATGGACCGGGGTCCACAGTTCACTAGAGGTGTCTCTCCCATAAGATAAATAGCATGTTGGGTGAACAAATTACAAGTCGGGCAATTGACAAATAGAGAGGGCATAACAATGCACATACATGATATGATGAATATTGTGAGATTTAATTGGGCATTACGACAAAGTACATAGACCGCTATCCAGCATGCATCTATGCCTAAAAAGTCCACCTTCAGGTTATCATCCGAACCCCTTCCAAGTATTAAGTTGTAAAACAACAGACAATTGCATTAAGTATGGTGCGTAATGTAATCAATAACTACATCCTCGTACATAGCATCAATGTTTTATCCCTAGTGGCAACAAGACATCCACAACCTTAGAACTTTCTCGTCACCGTCCCGCATTTAATGGAGGCATGAACCGACTATCGAGCATAAATACTCCCTCTTGGAGTTAAGAGCAAAAACTTGGCCAGAGCCTCTACAAATAACGGAGAGCATGCAAGATCATAAACAACACATAGGTAATAGATTGATAATCAAAATAACATAGTATTCTCTATCCATCGGATCCCGACAAACACAACATATAGAATTACAGTATAGATGATCTTGATCATGTTAGGCAGCTCACAAGATCCGACAATGAAGCACATGAGGAGAAGACAACCATCTAGCTACTGCTATGGACCCATAGTCCAGGGGTGAACTACTCACTCATCACTCCGGAGGCGACCATGGCGGTGAAGAGTCCTCCGGGAGATGAATCCCCTCTCCGGCAGGTGCCGGAGGTGATCTCCGTAATCCCCCGAGATGGGATTGGCGGCGGCGGCATCTCAGTAAGGTTTTCCGTATCGTGGCTCTCGGTACTGGGGGTTTCGCGACGAAGGCTTTAAGTTGGCGGAAGGGCAACGCGGGGGGCCACACGAGGGCCCCACACGCCAGGGCCCAGGCCGCGCCGCCCTGTTGTGTCGGCGCCTCGTGGCCCCACTTCCTTTCCCCCTCGGTCTTCTGGAAGCTTCGTGCAAAAATAGGACCCTGGGCGTTGATTTCGTCCAATTCCGAGAATATTTCCTTTGTAGGATTTCTGAAACCAAAAACAGCGTAAAAACAAGAACTAGCTCTTCGGCATCTCATTAATAGGTTAGTGCCGGAAAATGCATAAATACGACATATAATGTGTATAAAACATGTAGATATCATCAATAATGTGGCATGGAACATAAGAAATTATCGATACGTCGGAGACGTATCAGCATCCCCAAGCTTAGTTCCCGCTCGTCCCTAGCAGGTAAACGATAACAAAGATAATTTCTGGAGTGACATGCCATCATAACCTTGATCATACTATTGTAAGCATATGTAATGAATGCAGCGATCAAAACAATGGTAATGACATGAGTAAACAAATGAATCATAAAGCGAAGACTTTTCATGAATAGTACTTTCAAGACAAGCATCAATAAGTCTTGCATAAGAGTGTTGCGGTCAGAAACCCACCGGCGAGCAGCGACGGGCAACACGGTAGAGCCGGGAGGCTCCCAGGACTGCGGCTGGCCCTGGTCCCTCCGAGCGACGGCCCGCAGAGACTCGGCACGCACGTCCGATGCTGGTGCAAGGGCGTGCCACCCGACCTATACCTCGGTCGGAAGGTGTTGGATGTGCCTCGCTTAGTTTCCTCGCATGGCATACACGTAAACATTAAATACGAGCCTCGATCGGCTCTCGGGTTATCCCGTGAATCGGCTCAAAGAGCCGATCCACCCATGATCCGTACGAGGTGTACGAATATATGGTGGTCCTGCTTGATCAAAATAAAGCTAAAACGACCTACTACGATTTAGGGTTTTCACCACATAATCGGAACATCCTACGCGTGATTGAGCTCGGCGGCCACGCACGGTGATCGTAAGCCGACCCTAGACAAGGCCTAAAAACCAACACGAAGTTGATCCCCGGAACATCCTGTCTAGGGCTAGCAAACTACACCCTACGCGCCACTGGATCCTTCAACCCGTTTGTAAGGCCTAACTATGCATATATTAAACTAATCCTTGAAGAACAAGGAGCAATCATAACGGATCGGATCTACTGAATAATGATCAAGCGGGGTGCCGCCCTTACACCTAAGATAGGTGTAAAGGCGGCTAGACGTCTAAGGGTTGCACGACGACAGCATATGATACGATGAACAATGCTAACCCTAACACATCTATGATAACTACGTTGCTCGCCATCAACAAGGCTTCAGAGACGAGCAACGCATGAACAACGAATAAACTTGTATCGCCTAGATCGCAAGATGCGATCTAGGCAGCATGATGCTTACCCGGAAGAAACCCTCGAGACAAGGGAGTTGGCGATGCGCCTAGATTGGTTTGTGGTGAACGTGATTGTTGTTTATTTCATAAACCCTAGATACATATTTATAGTCCGTAGACTTTCTAACGTGGGGATAATCCCAACCGGGCACGAGCCAAACGCTATCTAACCGACACGTATCCTACTATATTACAGATACACGGGAAAACTAGCCCAAACTTTGCATATAAGGCCGATTCATGTATTCCTTCCATGTATATTCTTCAAGCCCATCTTTAATCGCGGCCCAGCTCCGATCCGGTCAAATTCCGGTGATAACACATGCCCCCTCGGTTTTGGAAATGACAATTCCAAAATCACTCGCTTTTTCTTCGTCGGGTCATGTCGTGGCGTCTTGCCTCCTTGATTTCATCACCAATCTAAAAAACCCCTCTTATTAATGAAGGAGTGCTTCCATTTAATTTTACCGATAGTCGAAGTCAAACACTCCCCGAAAGATCCGATGGCATCACATCAGCCTCTACGATAAAACAAGAGTAAGGCCAACCTAATTGCTCCTCCAAACGGTAACCTCGCGACCTCCGTCCGAGAAAGCAAACTCAGATCCCCAAATCGCCGCCCAAGCAGCTCCACGAATCTCGCATCTCAGACCGCGCCGTCCCAATTCCTCGCCGCATCAAATGGCGGAATCATCCAACGCCAACGCCATGGTCTCCGGTCTGAAGGTAATCCTCAACCGCCTCCTCGCCATTCGAATCAATGTTAGGAGTAAACAGAAAACACCTGAATTAATGTCCTATTCCATTATCAATTTTAGGTTTCAGACATCCTGCTGTCGCACCCTTCTCTCCCAAACTCTATGTGTCTTGGCCCCCGTTCTTCCGAGAGTCCCGCTCACCTAATCTCACGCGAGGCCAATAGAATCCCCTTCGTGAATCAGAATTTAGATCTGACTTCCTGGGCCGATTGCCTGTGAGCCTGGCCTAATCCTCCCGAAGGTTGGGTGGCATGGTACAGTGGGACCTTATCATTATCACTATCTAAAACACACTATGCTACCTGGGACGCGATAGGGATAGCCGATGCCTTATCATTATCACTATCTCCTCTTGAAAAGAATGAGAACATCCTGAAAACCATCGGCTACTTTTGGTCTGATGCACTGAATTGCTTCATGTTCGGCCATGCCCCCATGACGCCAACTCTGCTGGACGTGGCCATGATCACATGCCTGGACATTGCATCCCCAAGCCCCTATGCCTTTAAATTGCCAAAGGTCCCTTTCACCCTTTCCTCTAAAACAGAGTGTACAAGCTGGGGCGCCTACCTCAGGCGTTATATGAAAACCAAAGGCCCTGTGACAGAAAGAGAGCACACGGCCTTCTTGAACTTCTAGCTGGAACACTTCATATTTTGTGGTCCTTCACTTGCCCCAACCAAGAATTACCTTTCCCTGGCCTACGAGCTCGCCAAAGGTACTCACCTTGGCCTCGGAAAACTGCTCCTTGGAGAGGTCTATCGATCTCTTCAACTGATGTCCGTCAAACTCGTTCTCCCAAAAGACAGCTTAAAACAGAGGCCCTCGGTGGTTTATTCAGCTATGGGCTCACTGTACTTTCAAAACCAGATCCCAAACTTCCCCCTTTGGCCACCTGCACCTTCCCGCATGCAAATGGGAAGGATATCCGATGCACTAGCTATGGTCAAGCTCGTGTAGTCTCCCGTGCAGCAGAGTTGATCCCCAAGGAAGCGACAGAGTGGTTCAAGATTTTCTTCCAAGGCCCGGACAACCCCCGTTCTTTCCCTATACCGAATCGAAAAACTTTGAGAATCCAGCTCTCCTTCCGATTAGACAGCCTTGCCGATGACGCTAGCACCCGGCACTTGTACTCTATCATGATCCGTCCTTGCTTTCTCCCGGCTTGGTATGAGTACCTCAAACAGGATCATCAAGCCTGGTTATGAGTCTTACCAACCGGTGGTAGTAGCCCGGCAGCTTGGTCTTGGGCAAGTGCCCCCACACTTCTTTCTCCACCACCTGACAGCAAGCAGAGCTGAACTGCCTGACATTCTTACTGGCCAAAGGTGCTATACCTTCTTTGACGCTCCGGCCATTCCAATTCCTCATAACCTCTGTTTCACCACCACTACCGATGGTTTCGAGACTTGGTGGTCCATGTGGAAGACCCACGCCTTCAGAAGAGCTCTAGGACCATTGTTGAAGCAACTTGATGCCGACTACGAAGTTCCTGCACACCAGGTACCATTCCACATAAATTACTCGCAATGGCTCATGATGATTGTCCGTCACTTGACTCTATTTCTTGGCAGCAACAAGATGGTCCAGAGCCCACGCAAGCCGATGGCTCCCCCTTCAAGTTCCTTCCACCAGCCCCGGTGGTTCTCTTCTGCCAGAGCTCGCCCCCCTTGAAGAAGGTCATAATGCAGAGCCAGCCGATTTCACCGAAATCGGCTCCCAAAGATAAAGCATCTTCGGGGCCCGTTGCCCCCGAGCCTCAATCCAGGTGAGGAAGGTAGTGAGGAAAGTAGCTGCCAGAAAGACCCTGAAGCGCAAAGCTCCTGTCCAAGCAAGCTTGCATGTAAGCTGACTCGTGCCTCGACCAAATTCATTTGCCTTCCCAGTCTTCCCAGTCTTTTGTAACATGGTTGTACCTCTTCTTACGTACTTCCACCGAAGAGAACTCCAGCGAGGAAGCACGGTCCAGCCCAAGGGACTCCACCCCGGGCGATTCGGGAGATCCACCACACGCAGCCAGACGGACTCGCCAGCGCCAGCTTCTAAGAAAAGGTCGACTCCCGAGCCTGCTGACCTTCAAGCTCCGATCAAAACAGGGTCACGCGTGAAGCGTCGATGCGTCAAAAGGGCTCGCAAAGACCCACGAGTTTCCTCGCCGAGCCAGGAGGTTTCAAATGTAATTACTTCAAACAGCTCATATTCCATGTCATCCCGTTGCTACTTGGATCGGCTCACCATTTCTTTTGCAGACTAATGGGACCTCTAGCGGGGACGTTGAAGAGGTACTGATGCCATCCGCCACGCTCGGCCTAACCACCTCGACGAGCGTGGCTGCATGACCAAGTGGCTAACCTGGCCCAGTCCACCGAAAAGCCGATTGTCACAACATCGGCTGCTCTTCCTTCTTTGGGAGAGGTACGCTCCACTCTCTCGGGCCTACCCTTTTTCTTTGTTGTATGCTCATACTGCTCTTGTTCGTCTGTCAGGGTTGTGATCTTTCAAGCTTGCTGACGTTCGATCCCGACTCCATCGAGCCAGCTACTTCCAAAGCAGGTGAAGAGCCAAGCTCTAGCGCGGTCCATGGTCCTCTCCAGCGTCTCAAGGTTTTGCTCTCCTCCTCGGTCGAAACCCTGGTCGAAAACCCCGAGGCAGTCAAGGGCATCCTCGAAGACATCCAGCCCCATCTCCCGGTGACGCTGCAGGTTAAGCTTTGGCCGGCTGTGACTTTGTCGGTTTTCAGGTCAAGGGTGCAGTCGGCTCGTCAAAGAATTACTCTTCGCCGCGCCCAGCTTCCGTTGAGAGCCGATATTGCAGACAAGTGTCAACGGCTCAACGAGAAGAAGGCCGCTTTAGACGCCAAAACCGACACTTCTACCAATAGTGCCGAACTCGAGATCCTGCGCAAGGAACTCGGAGGACCTTGAAAAGAGGGTCGTGGAGACCAAGCAACTTATCCAAGACAAGGAAACCCTCATTGCTCGCTCTCAAGAGGAAGCAAAGGCCTCACAGCCCGATCCGAAGACCGATCTCGGCTGAAATTCGTGCCCCGAGCAGGCCAGCTGGTGACGGGCAGAGACGAGGACGACGAGGCTGAGATCGCCGAGGTGGATCGAATCCGTGCCGACGCCCTTCACGCCCTCAACGCTTTTCTTCAGTAGAGCCTCTCTATGTAAACTGATAAATGTTTCTGACAAATGTTTTGTCTGAAGTCGACGGCTGTGCATCGGCTTTTCACATGTACTGATTTTTATATATATTTTTTTTTACTGGCCGATTTTTCTATCGGCCCCTCTATCTCTATCGGCCCCTCTATCGGCCCCCAATATTTGACTGCACATGTATCGCACATGTTCATCTGATTAGGTGCCCCCCCGAGCCGAATCTGCCAGGTAACTGCGGATCTCGGCTCTGTAGTTAGCCAAGGTACTGTATTTGAACGTCGGCTCTGTTAGGACCAATGTTGACTTCTTCCAGCTCATCAGCCGACGTAAACCCGTTGCTCGTTAGATCGATGTTGAACACAGGCAGAGCGTATGGTGAGGATAATTTGGGCCGATTGCTGGAATCGACCTCCATGTTGATTGAATCGCTCAATGAAGGTTTTGCAATGTTCCTCCATAGATCTTTGGGGCCGATCACACGGATCGGCCTCGCCATGTTCGTCTATAGATTTTTTTGGGAAGTGCTGGAGCCGATCGCGCGGAACGGCTTCCTCCTTGTCCTCGTTATGAGAGCAGCTGCCCTCGTCTCCGTCCTTACCGAGTGGTGCCCGTGTCCTACCATGTTGATGTTGAACGAGAATCCTGGCCGGCACCCTTCGAGGTAAGTGCACTCCACCATGTTAACGGCGGGGAAGGGGTGTGTGTCGACTTTCATGGCGTACCGGCTGAAAATTAGACGCCCTTGTTCTATCGCCATTTGGATCCGCCGACGCCACACCCTGCAGCCGTTGGTGGCATGGGTGAACGTGTTATGCCACTTGCAGTATGGCTTTCCGTTCAGCTCCTGAGCCGTGGGGATCTTCTGGCCTTCGGGTACCTTTAGCTGCTTCTCCTTAAGTAAGAGGTCGAAAATCTGCTCAGCTTTTGTAATGTCGAAGTCACACCCTCTTGGAGGACCTTGTGGCTTAACCCACTTACAGGACACGGGGCTTGCCCCCCGAGTCCATTCAGCCACTGCTACCTCTTGATCTCCCGCAGAGCCTTCATCTTCATCTGCCTCAACCAGGACCACCGCACGTTTGAATTTATCCTGGTATACATCTGGGTGGCGCTGTTCATATACCGACAGCCTTCGCACCATGTGCGCTAGTGAAGGGTAGTCTCGCTTGGGAGGCCACGTCCTTGATCGGTGATGCGAGACCCACCACCGCCAACTCGATCGCTTCTTTTCGGTCACACGAGCCGAATATCATCGGTTCCTAACGGTCCTGAAGCGCCGGACATATTCCGACACCGTTTCTCCGCGCTTCCGTCGTACTTGTGCTAGATCGGCAATGCCAGCCTCGGAAGCCTCCGAGTGATACCGCATGTGGAACTCGCTCTTCCAACCGCTTCCAAGTCCGGATTGAGTCCGGTGGCAGCGATGTGTACCACCCGAAAGCCGATCCCGTGAGGGACCGTGCGAAGAACCTCACACGCAGCTCATCCGATGCCGAGATCGTGCCCAGCTGTGCCAAATATCGGCTCACATGCTCGATGGAGCTGGAACCATCCGATCCATTAAACTTGGAGAAATCAGGGAGCCGATATTTGGGTGGTAGCGGGATCAACTCGTACTCGTTGGGGTACGGCTTGGAATAGCCGATTGTCCTCCTTTTCGGCACCATGCCGAACCGGTCTTTTAAGATGGTACTAATCCGATCCGCGGTACCGGGCTGTAGGAATCGAACTCCGAAGATTCGCCGGAGTGGCATACTTAGCCAGCCATGCTTGCTTTTCCAGCTCCGAGCCAACCGCAGGAGCTGAGCTGCGGAGGTTTGTCGGAGTGGCATACTTAGCTAGCCACGTCTCGCTTCTCAAGATCTATTCCCGAAGTTCCTCCCGCTGTTCCGAAGTCCCTCGCTGTTGCGATCCGGTTTGTGAGTGCCCGATCATCTGCAGTCCGGCACGTATGTGCACGTGTATCCGTGAGGGATCTCCTTAGGCGCCTCATGCAAGAACCGGTAGTCACCAGGGTCACCACCGATCTTGTAGACGACGTATGCCGGTGAATTCGGCACTTCGGTGCTGCCAACGCGAATGGCAGCGGTGGACGGGACCGGAGTGGCATCTCTCCTTGGTGAGTCCCTGGAGCTGGTCCCGACGGAGAGTACCGATGCCTCATGATTTCTCGGATCACGCGAAGAGCGATACGCTCCAAAGTGTTCACCGGGCTCTCGGAATGGCGGTGCAGCGAATGAGCTACCATGAAGTTAATCTCCCGACGCGAGACTCGGTGCGTTCTTCCGACGGGGCGGACAGGTCCACTCCATCGAGCGCGCTTCAGGTGAGAACCCTTTCCACCCGATGCCATGTGAGCGGGTTCTGTGAAAAGAGCCGATGAGGTCGGCTTCGAGGATTGCTTTGACCTCGTCATACTTCTTCTTGAGCTCCTCGGTCGGATCCTCGTACGTGATCGGAGTGCCTTCCGCCATCTCGGATGTAGATGGCGATGCGGTTGATGTCGAAGACGGTCCCACCGGGCGTGCCGAATGTGTTGCGGTCGAAACCCACCGGGGAGCAGCGACGGGCAACACGGTAGAGCCGGGAGGCTCCCAGGACTCGCGGCTGGCCCCTGGTCCCTCCGAGCGACGGCCCGCAAAGACTCGGCACGCATGTCCAATGCCGGTGCAGGGCGTGCCACCTGACCTATACCTGGTCAGGAAGGTGTTGGATGTGCCTCGCTTAGTTTCCTGCATGGCATACACGTAAACATTAAATACGAGCCTCGATCGGCACTCAGGTTATCCTGTGAATCGGCTCAAAGAGCCGATCCACCCATGATCCGTACGAGGTGTACGAATATATGGTGGTCCTGCTTGATCAAAATAAAGCTAAAACGACCTACTACGATTTAGGGTTTTCACCACATAATCGGAACATCCTACGCGTGATTGAGCCTGGCGGCCACGCACGGTGATCGTAAGCCGACCCTAGACAAGGCCTAAAAACCAACACGAAGTTGATCCCCGGAACATCCCTGTCTAGGGCTAGCAAACTACACCCTACGCGCCACCGGATCCTTCAACCCGTTTGTAAGGCCTAACTATGCAGATATTAAACTAATCCTTGAAGAACAAGGAGCAATCATAACGGATCGGATCTACTGAATAATGATCAAGCGGGGTGCCGCCCTTACACCTAAGATAGGTGTAAAGGCGGCTAGACGTCTAAGGGTTGCACGACGACAAGCATGTGATACGATGAACAATGCTAACCCTAACACATCTATGATAACTACGTTGCTCGCCATCAACAAGGCTTCAAGCACGAGCAACGCATGAACAACAAATAAACTTGTATCGCCTAGATCGCAAGATGCGATCTAGGCAGCATGATGCTTACCCGGAAGAAACCCTCGAGACAAGGGAGTTGGCGATGCGCCTAGATTGGTTTGCGGTGAACGTGATTGTTGTTTATTTCATAAACCCTAGATACATATTTGTAGTCCGTAGACTTTCTAACGTGGGAATAATCCCAACCGGGCACGAGCCAAACGCTATCTAACCGACACGTATCCTACTATATTACAGATACACGGGCAAACTAGCCCAAACTTTGCATATAAGGCCGATTCATGTATTCCTTCCATGTATATTCTTCAAGCCCATCTTTAATCGCGGCCCACCTCTGATCCGGTCAAATTCTGGTGATAACAAAGAGTTAACTCATAAAGCAATAAATTCATAGTAAAGGTATTGAAGCAACACAAATGAAGATTAAGTTTCAGCGGTTGCTTTCAACTTATAACATGTATATCTCATGGATATTGTCAATGTAAAGTAATATAACAAGTGCAATATGCAAGTATGTAGGAATCAATGCACAGTTCACACAAGTGTTTGCTTCTTGAGGTGGAGAGAGATAGGTGAACTGACTCAACATAAAAGTAAAAGAAAGGCCCTTCGCGAGAGGAAGCATTGATTGCTATATTTGTGCTAGAGCTTTTATTTTGAAAACATGAAACAATTTTGTCAACGGTAGTAATAAAGCATATGTATCATGTAAATTATATCTTACAAGTTGCAAGCCTCATGCATAGTATACTAATAGTGCCCGCACCTTGTCCTAATTAGCTTGGACTACCGGATCACCGCAATACACATGTTTTAACCAAGTGTCACAAAGGGTACCTCCATGCCGCCTGTACAAAGGTCTAAGGAGAAAGCTCGCATTTTGGATTTCTCGCTTTTGATTATTCTCAACTTAGACATCCATACCGGGACAACATGGACAACAGATAATGGACTCCTCTTTAATGCATAAGCATGTAGCAGCAGTTAATGTTCTCATATGAGATTGAGGATATATGTCCAAAACTGAAACTTCCACCATGATTCATGGCTTAAGTTAGCGGCCCAATGTTCTTCTCTAACAATATGCATGCTCTAACCATTAAAGTGGTAGATATCTCTTACTTCAGACAAGACGGACATGCATAGCAACTCACATGATATTCAACAAAGGGTAGTTGATGGCGTCCCCAGGAGCATGGTTATCGCACAACAAGCAACTTAATAAGAGATAAAGTGCATAAGTACATATTCAATACCACAATAGTTTTTAAGCTATTTGTCCCATGAGCTATATATTGCAAAGGCGAATGATGGAAATTTTAAAGGTAGCACTCAAGAAATTTACTTTGGAATGGCGGAGAAATACCATGTAGTAGGTAGGTATGGTGGACACAAATGGCATAGTGGTTGGCTCAAGGATTTTGGATGCATGAGAAGTATTCCCTCTCGATACAAGGTTTAGGCTAGCAAGGTTATTTGAAACAAACACAAGGATGAACCGGTGCAGCAAAACTCACATAAAAGACATATTGTAAACATTATAAGACTCTACACCGTCTTCCTTGTTGTTCAAACTTAATACTAGAAATTATCTAGACTTTAGAGAGACCAAATATGCAAACCAAATTTAGCAAGCTCTAGGTGTTTCTTCATTAATGGGTGCAAAGTATATGATGCAAGAGCTTAAACATGAGCACAACAATTGCCAAGTATCAAATTATTCAAGACATTTAAGAATTACTACATGTAGCATTTCCCGATTCCAACCATATAACAATTTAACAAAGAAGATTCAACCTTCGCCATGAATACTATGAGTAAAGCCTAAGGACATACTTGTCCATATGCAACAACGGAGCGTGTCTCTCTCCCACACAATGAATGCTAGGATCCATTTTATTCAAACAAAACAAAAAAAAAAACAAACCGACGCTCCAAGCAAAGTACATAAGATGTGACGGAATAAAAATATAGTTTCAGGGGAGGAACCTCGATAATGTTGTCGATGAAGAAGGGGATGCCTTGGGCATCCCCAAGCTTAGACGCTTGAGTCTTCTTAAAATATGCAGGGGTGAACCACCGGGGCATCCCCAAGCTTAGAGCTTTCACTCTCCTTGATCATATTGCATCATTCTCCTCTCTTGATCCTTGAAAACTTCCTCCACACCAAACTCGAAACAACTCATTAGAGGGTTAGTGTACAATAAAAATTAACATGTTCAGAGGTGACATAATCATTCTTAACACTTCTGGACATTGCATAAAGCTACTGGACATTAATGGATCAAAGAAATTCATCCAACATAGCAAAAGAGGCAATGCGAAATAAAAGGCAGAATCTGTCAAAACAGAACAGTCCGTAAAGATGGATTTTATTGAGGCACCGGACTTGCTCAAATGAAAATGCCCAAATTGAATGAAAGTTGCGTACATATCTGAGGATCACGCACGTAAATTGGCATACTTTTCTGAGCTACCTACGGAGGGGCAGGTCGAAATTCGTGACGAGCAAAGAAATCAGTATTCTGCGCAGTAATCCAAATCTAGTATTCACTTTACTATCAAAGACTTTACTTGGCACAACAAAGCACAAAACTAAGATAAGGAGAGGTTGCTACAGTAGTAAACAACTTCCAAGACTCAAATTCAAAACAAAAATACTGTAGTAAAAACATGGGTTGTCTCCCATAAGCGCTTTTCTTTAACGCATTTCACCTAGGCGCAGAAAGTGTGTATCAAGTATTATCAAGAGGTGAAGCATCGGCATTACCTTGGGCTTTACCCTTACCTTTCTTGTTCTTTTTCTTACTCTTTGGTTTAGGAAATATATGTCTACCCCCGGGTGTGGAGGTGAATTTTAGGGTACCTTCTCCCATATCTATGACTGCTCCCAATAGTTTCAGAAGGGATCTTCCGAGTGTGATTTGTCCTGTTCCTGCACATTCAATAACAAGATAATCAATGGATATTGTTCTCCCAAGAATGGTTGTATGCACACCCGCAGCTATTCCTTTAGGAATTATAACAGAGTTATCAATAAGATTTATTCCTTCTCCCCCTTCAGCGAATTCCCAAAGTTTCAAAGATTTATGAATACTCTTAGGCATTAGGCAAAATTCAGTCATAATATCAAAATTAGCATGAAGAGTTTGGTCACCTATAAAAATTTTAATAGTAGGATCCCATAATGATGGTTCAGAGTTCACTAAAACTTGATCAAGACGGTTACGAACATATCCATAATTTTCATTCAAGCGAGATGCACTTGTCTCAAGAGTGTTTAATCTATTATAAATGCTGATAAGGGCTGAATCAAAGTTATTAGCTGAATCATGTGATGCAACCAACTTCTTTATGGCATTAAAAGCTTGATCCCCATTGCAATGAAGGAAATCTCCTCCCACTATAGCATCCAAGGCATATCTATAGCGAATCATAAGACCAAAATAAAAATTACTAAGGAGCAAGCTTAGAGTCATTTGAGGTTCGGTTTTATGATAAGAAGTGAAAATTCTGGACCAAGCATCTTTAAAACTCTCCTCATCCCCTTGTTTAAAAGTGAAGACTAATTCCTCAGGTGAAGAAGTAACAAGTGCAGAACTAGACATGGTAACAAAAGTAAAATGCAAGTAACTAATTTTTTTTTTTTGGTTTTCGATATAGAGTGCAAGACGGTAAATAAAGTAAAGCTAGCAACTAATTTTTTTGTGTTTTGATATAATGCAGCAAACAAAGTAGTAAATAAAATAAAGCAAGACAAAAACAAAGTAAAGAGATTGGATTGTGGAGACTCCCCTTGCAGCGTGTCTTGATCTCCCCGGCAACGGCGCCAGAAATTTGCTTGATGCGTGTAGTTGACACGTCCGTTGGGAACCCCAAGAGGAGGTGTGATGCGCACAGCGGCAAGTTTCCCTCAGTAAGAAACCAAGGTTTAATCGAACCAGTAGGAGTCAAGAAGCACGTTGAAGGTTCATGGTGGCGGGATGTAGTGCGGCGCAACACCAGAGATTCCGGCGCCAACGTAGAACCTGCACAACACAACCAAAGTACTTTGCCCCAACGAAACAGCGAGGTTGTCAATCTCACCGGCTTGCTGTAACAAAGGATTAGATGTATAGTGTGGATGATGATTGTTTGCAGAGAATAGTAAAGAACAATAGCAGCAGATTTGTATTTCAAATGTAAAGAATGGACTGGGGTCCACGGTTCACTAGAGGTGTCTCTCCCATAAGATAGCATGTTGGGTGAACAAATTACAGTCGGGCAATTGACAAATAGAGAGGGCATAACAATGCACATACATGATATGATGAATATTGTGAGATTTAATTGGGCATTACGACAAAGTACATAGACCGCTATCGAGCATGCATCTATGCCTAAAAAGTCCACCTTCAGGTTATCATCCGAACCCCTTCCAGTATTAAGTTGCAAAACAACAGACAATTGCATTAAGTATGGTGCGTAATGTAATCAATAACTACATCCTCGGACATAGCATCAATGTTTTATCCCTAGTGGCAACATCACATCCACAACCTTAGAACTTTCTGTCACTGTCCTAGATTTAATGGAGGCATGAACCCACTATCGAGCATAAATACTCCCTCTTGGAGTTAAGAGCAAAAACTTGGCCAGAGCCTCTACTAATAACGGAGAGCATGCAAGATCATAAACAACACATAGGTAATAGATTGATAATCAAAATAACATAGTATTCTCTATCCATCGGATCCCGAAAAACACAACATATAGAATTACAGATAGATGATCTTGATCATGTTAGGCAGCTCACAAGATCCGACAATGAAGCACATGAGGAGAAGACAACCATCTAGCTAGTGCTATGGACCCATAGTCCAGGGGTGAACTACTCACTCATCACTCCGGAGGCGACCATGGCGGTGAAGAGTCCTCCGGGAGATGAATCCCCTCTCCGGCAGGGTGCCGGAGGTGATCTCCGGAATCCCCCGAGATGGGATTGGCGGCGGCGGCGTCTCGCAAGGTTTTCCGTATCGTGGCTCTCGCATGCGGGGGTTTCGCGACGAAGGCTTTAAGTAGGCGGAAGGGCAACGCAGGGGGCCACACGAGGGCCCCACACGCCGAGGCCGCGCGGCCGGGGCCCGGGCCGCGCCGCCCTGTTGTGTCGGCGCCTCGTGGCCCCACTTCCTTTCCCCCTCGGTCTTCTGGAAGCTTCGTGCAAAAATAGGACCCTGGGCGTTGATTTCGTCCAGTTCCGAGAATATTTCCTTTGTAGGATTTCCGAAACCAAAAACAGCAGAAAACAGCAACTGCCTCTTCGGCATATCGTTAATAGGTTAGTGCCGGAAAATGCATAAATACGACATATAATGTGTATAAAACATGTAGATATCATCAATAATGTGGCATGGAACATAAGAAATTATCGATACGTCGGAGACGTATCAGGGTCCAATTCCGAGAATATTTCCTGTGTAGAATTTCTGAAACCAAAAACAGCAGAAAACAGGAACTGGCACTTCGGCATCTTGTTAATAGGTTAGTCCCGGAAAATGCATAAAAATGATATAAGTGTATATAAAACATGTAAGTATTATCATAAAACTAGCATGGAACATAAGAAATTATAGATACGTTTGAGACGTATCAAGGATCCCCAAGCTTAGTTCCTACTCGCCCTCGAGTAGGTAAACGATAAAAAGGATAATTTCTGAAGTGACATGCTACCATCATAATCTTGATCAATACTATTGTAAAGCATATGAGATGAATGAAGTGATTCAAAACAATGGTCTATAGTTTACTAACAAATAGATAATGACTAAACCACTCAATCATATAGCAAAGACTTTTCATGAATAGTACTTTTAAGACAAGCATCAACAAGTCTTGCATAAGAGTTAACTCATAAAGCAATAGATTCTTAATAGAAGGTTTTGAAGCAACACAAAAGAAGATTTAAGTTTCAGCAGTTGCTTTCAACTTTCAACATGTATATCTCATGGATAATTGTCAACACAAAGTAATATGATGAGTGCAAATAAGCAAGTATGTAAGAATCAATGCACACAGTTGACACAAGTGTTTGCTTCTAAGATAGAAAGAAGTAGGTAAACTGACTCAACATAAAGTAAAGAATGGCCCTTCGCAGAGGGAAGCAGGGATTACTCATGTGCTAGAGCTTTTTATTTTGAAAACATGGTAACAATTGTGTCAACGTTAGTAATAATTCATATGTGTTATGAATAAAACCTCCTATAAGTTGCAATCCTCATGCATCGAATACTAATAGTGCCCGCTCCTTGTCCTAATTAGCTCGGATTTCCATGGATTATCATTGCATTACATATGTTTCAACCAAGTGTCACAAAGGAGTACCTCTATGCCACCTGTACAAAGGTCCAAGGAGATAAATCGTATTTGATTTCTCAATTTGATAGATCTCAACTTGAGGACATCCATACCGGGACAATATAGAAAACAAATAATGGACTCCTCTTTTACGCTTTAAGCATTCAACAACAGATAATATTCTCATAAGAGATTTGAGGATTAATGTCCAAACTGAAACTTCCACCATGATACATGGCTTTGGTTGGCGGCCCAATGTTCTTCTCTAACAATATGCATACTCAAACCATTTAACTCATGGCATATCTCCCTTACTTCAGACAAGATGAACATGCATAGCAACTCACATGATATTCAACAAAGGTGTAACAGGTTGATGGCGTCCCCAGATAACATGGTTACCGCTCAACAAGCAACTTATAAGAACTAAGATACATAAGCGACATATTCTTTACTACAATAGTTTTTTAGGCTACTTTCCCATGAGCTAGGTATTGCAAAGACAAGGAATGAATTTTTTAAAGGTAGCACACAAGCAATTTACTTTGGAATGGCAGAAAAATACCACATAGTAGGTAGTTATGGTGGAAACAAATGGCATAAGTTTTGGCTCAAGGTTTTGGATGCACGAGAAGCATTCCCTCTTAGTACAAGGTTTTGGCTAGCAAGGTTGTTTGAAGCAAACACAAGTATGAACCGGTACAATAAAACTTACATAAGAACATATTGCAATCATTATAAGACTCTACACTGTCTTCCTTGTTGCTCAAACACTTTTACCAGAAAACATCTAGACTTTAGAGAGACCAATCATGCAAACCAAATTTCAACAAGCTCTACGGTAGTTCTCCACTAATAGGTTTAAACCACATGATGCAAGAGCTTAAACATGATCTACTTGAGAGCTCAAAACGATTGCCAAGTATCAAATTATTCAAGACAATATACCAATTACCACATGAAGCATTTTCTGTTTCCAACCGAATAGCAATGAATGCAGCAGCTTTCAACTTTCGCCATGAACATTAAAAGTAGAACTAAGAACACCAGTGTTCAATATGAAAAAGCGGAGCGTGTCTCTCTCCCACACAAGGAATGCTAGGATCCGAATTTATTCAAACACAAACAAAAATAAAAGCACACAGACGCTCCAAGTAAAGCACATAAGATGTGACGGAATAAAAATATAGTTTCACTAGAGGTGACCTGATAAGTTGTTGATGAAGAAGGGGATGCCTTGGGCATTCCCAAGCTTAGATGCTTGAGTCTTCTTGAAATATGCAGGGATGAACCACGGGGGAATCCCCAAGCTTAGACTTTTCACTCTTCTTGATCATATTATATCATCCTCCTCTCTTGATCCTTGAAAACTTTCTCCACACCAAACTCAAAACAATCTCATTAAAGGGTTAGTGCATAATCAAAAATTCACATGTTCAGAAAAGAAACAATCATTCCCAACACTTCTGGACATTACCCAAGGCTAATGAAATTTAATGGAGCAAAGAAATCCACTCAAACACAGTGAAATAGGCAATGCGAAATAAAAGGCAGAATCTGTCAAAACAGAACAGTCCGTAAAGACGAATTTTTCCGAGGCACTTAGCAGGCTCAGATGAAAAAGCTCAAATTGAATGAAAGTTGCGTACATATCTGAGGGTTACTCATGAATTTTTTCAATATTTTACGACTTCCTACATAAAGAGCAGCTCAAAACCGTGACAGCTAAAAATCTGTTTCTGCGCAGAAATCCAAATCTAGTATCAATTTTCTATCAAAGACTTTACTTGGCACAAAAATGAAATAAACATGATAAGGAGAGGTTGCTATAGTAGTAACAACTTCCAAGACACAACAAAACAGTAGCAAAATAAAAAACATGGGTTATCTCCCAAGAAGTGCTTTCTTTATAGCCATTAAGATGGGCTCAGTAATTTTAATGATGCTCTCGCAAGAAATAAGAGTTGAAGCAAAAGAGAGCATCAAAAGAAAATAAGAAACACTTTTAAGTCTAACCCACTTCCTATGAAAAGGAGTCTTGTAAATAAATAAGTCATGTAAGCATAATGCAATAAGCATAGGAAAACAAGACAAGCGCAACTTCAAGATTTTCAGCAAAAAGAGAGGTGTTTTAGTAACATGAAAATCCCTACAACCATATTGTCCTCTCTCATAAAGATTTTCAGTAGCATCATGAACAAACTCAACAATATAACTATCACATGAAACATTCTTATCATGAGCTACATGCATAAAATTATTACTCTCCACATAAGCATAGTCATTACTATTAATTGTAGTGGGAGCAAATTCAATAAAATAGCTATCATTATTATTCTCATCACCATAATCATCATATATAGGAGGCATATTGTAATCATAATTAATTTTCTCCTCAATAGTAGGTGGACTGAAAATATGATAGTCATCATTGTAATCATCATATATAGGAGGTAAAGTATCATCAAAGTAAATTTTCTCCTCCGTGCTTGGGGGACTAAAAATATCATGCTCATCAAAACCAGCTTCCCCAAGCTTAGAATTTTCCATAGCATTAGCAGTAATTGCGTTCATACTAATAACATTGCTACTAGCATGCAAATAAGGTTCCATAGGTTTTTTAATTTTCGCATCAAACAATTCATGTCTTATGTCAGGAAAAAGATTAAAAAGCTCACTAATTTTTTTGTTGTTTTCCATTATGCCTAACTAGTGAAAAATAAAAACAAAAATACAAAAAGATGCAATTGCAGAATCTAAAGGAAATAACTTCGAGCACTCACACACCGGCAACAGTGCTAGGAAATAGCTTAGTAGTCGGAGGATGTGAATACCTTTTACCTTACCTCCCCGGCAACGGCGCCGTGAAAATAGCTTGATGTCTACGCACGCTTCTATTCCCATAGACAGGTGTTGGGCCTCCAAGAGCGAGAGGTTTGTATAACGGCGGCAAGTTTCCCTTAAGTGAATCACCCAAGGTTTATCGAACTCGGGGAGGTAGAGGTCAAAGATATCCCTCTCAAGCAACCACTGCAATTAAGATACAAGAAGTCTCTTGTGTCCCCAACACACCTAATACACTTGTCAGATGTATAGGTGCACTAGTTCGGCGAAGAGATAGTGAAGTACAAGTAATATGGATGATTATAAGTAGTAATTGCAATCTGATATAAAAATGGCAGCAAGCGAACATGTAGCAGAACTTGTTGGAAACGATGTTTCAATGCTTAGAAACAAGGCCTAGGGATCATACTTTCACTAGTGGACACTCTCAACAATGATCACATAATTGAATAAATAAATGCTACTGATGGCGTGTAAAGCACACGTCCGTTGGGAACCCCAAGAGGAAGGTGTGATGCGTACATCAGCAAGTTTTCCCTCAGAAAGAAACCAAGGTTTATTGAACCAGGAGGAGCCAAGAAGCACGTTTAAGGTTGTGTTGCGGTCAGAAACCCACCGGCGGGCAGCGACTGGCAACACCGTAGAGCCGGGAATCTCCCAGGACTGCGGCTGGCCCTGGTCCCTCCGAGCGACGGCCCGCAAAGCCTTCTGGTCACACGTCCGATGCTTGTCGCAAGGGCGTGCCACCTGACCTATACCCGGTCGGGAAGGTGTTGGATGATGCCTCGCTTAGTTTCCTGCATGGCATACACGTAAACGTTAAATACGAGCCTCGATCGGCTCTCGGGTTCTCTCGTGAATCGGCTCAAAGAGCCGATCCACCCATGATTCGTACGAGGTGTACGAATATATGGTGGTCCTGCTTGATCAAGATAAAGCTAAAGCGATCTACGACGATTTAGGGTTTTCACCGCATAATCGGATCATCCTACTCACGATTGGGCCTCGCGCTCGCGTACGGTGATCGTAAGCCGATCCTAGACGGGGCCTAAAAACCAACACGAGGTTGATCCCCGGAACATCCTGTTTAGGGCTAGCAAACTACACCCTACACGCCGCTGGATCCTCCAACCCTTTGTAAGGCCTAACTATTGCGGATATTAAACTAATCCTTGAAGAACAAGGAGCAACCGTAATGGATCGGATCTACTAAACAATGATCAAGCGGGGTGCCGCCCCTACACCTAAGATAGGTGTAAGGGCGGCTAGATGTATAAGGGTTGCACTACGACAGCATATGACACGAAGAACAATGCTAACCCTAACACATCTAAGATAACTACGTTGCTCGCCATCAAAAAGGCTTCAGTACGAGCAGCGCATGAACAACGTAATAAGCTTACGCTGCCTAGATCGCAAGATGCGATCTAGGCAGCATGGTGCTTACCGGAAGGAACCCTCGAGACGAAGGAGTTGGCGATGCGCCGAGATTGGTTTGTGTTGAACGTTGGTTGTTTATTTCATAAACCCTAGATACATCTTTATAGTCCGGGGGACTTTCTAATTCAGGCGTGCACCTAACCATGCACGGGTAAAACTCTAACTTCTAAATTAAGATGCGATCTACTATAATACAGATACATGGGCAATTTAGCCCAACTTCTTCGTGTCGAGCCGCTTCGAGAGATCCTCCACGCGTTTAACCTTCAAGCCCATCTCACCTACGTCCCATCTCCCGATTTGGCCAAAATCCGGTGATAACACATGCCCCCCGGTTTTGGTAATGATAATTTCAAAACCACTCTGTTTTTCCTCCGAGGGGTCATGTCGTGGCAGAGCAGAACCGTCGTAGTATTTTTCATCATGACGACTTGCCTTCCCAACTTCTCTGCACGATTTGACAGTTTTTTGGCACCACCTCCTCGAAAACTGTTCGAACATTAAACCCCCACTTCTTTTATTTAACCGCACCGAACAGTTCTCCTCCTCATCCTCTCCGCATTAGTACTCCAAAAACCCTCCTGTGCACCATGTCTTCTTCTTCCTCCGCCTCATCGGGACTTTCCCTCGAGTCCTCTTCCTCCCACGAGCCGACGCCAGAACGGGACCCACAAGAGGTCCATGCGGCCAACATACGCCGCGCCATAGAAGCCGGGGACGAGCCTGGTCATGACTTCTCCGTCTGGTCCGAGGACGACAAGTCCTCGTCGGACGGGGAGAGCGACCTCCGCTTCCTTGCCGACGGGGAATCGGAGGAGGAGAGCGATGACGATCGCTTCTCCTGGGACGACTTCACCTCCTCCGAGGAGGTGAAGGAGGAGGAGGAGGAGGACGACAGCTCCTCCGACGAGCCGCCGGCCAAGCGCCACTGCCCCTGGCCGGGGAATCTTAGTGATTTCGACAGCGACGACGACGACGACGAGGAGGAGGATGAGGACAACGAAGGTCCTGCCGGCGGCCGCTACAGTAGCGACGACGAGCCCGCCGGGAGCAGCGCCGACAGCGGCGACGATGGTGACGACGAGGGCAGCGACGGCCCGTAGATAGGACCCTTAGCATAGGATCAGTAGTAGTAGACGGGGCAATGTATCCCTTAGTACTTCCTTTTGAGAGTAATCAGCTCTTCTATGTAAGAAATCTCGTTTATCAATGAAGAAATTCCCCAATTTGATTTTGCCGATTTCCTTTATGCCAATTTAGCCGATTTCCCCTCATACTGATCCAATCATCACTTAGCCAATGCTCAATGAGCCGATGGCAATGCACCGGTCTCTCATAATCCGTTTTTTATCTCTTTGACGTCGGAGTGATCGCGAACTTGGTCAATGCTCAAAAGCCGATGTTAACGTATCAATCCTTCACCTTTTTCGACCGATGACTTTGAGCTCTGGTGGACAATGAGGTAGACCAACGCCTTTAAGAGAGCCCCAGAACCGCTGTTGAAACGACTTGACGCTGAAACCGATACCTCTGGATGTTCAGATATTCAGTGATACTCTTCAAACCTGCCCAATCCCCTTGAAGAAGATTATGATGGAGGGCCAGCCGATGAAATCTCAATCGGTTCCTTAAGAACAGAATATCTACGCGATCGGTTGCCCCCGAGCCTCCATCAAGGCGAGAACAGCGATGAGCCAACCAAATGTGCCACCATCGGTTTCCAAGTCATGATGCGAGCCGGCCGATTTCAACAAAATTGGCTCCCGGAGCGAGAGGTCCCTCGGGGTGAGCTGCCCCCGAGCTTCTTCGAGTCCACTTCTTGCGCCTTGCTTGGTCGGATCGGTTCCTTTCCTTTGGCGGATCCGATGCAACCCATCCTTAACCTGATCCGCACGTCCAGGCTGCTCTTGGCATTGGTAAGGGTCATGATCCCTCAAACCGCCCCAGCTGATATTGCAGACTCGAGCACTTGCAAGAAGGCATTCCATTGAGGAGTTCTTCCAGTAGAGTCTCTCCTCGTGACCCACTTCCTGCTCCATTGAGTCTCTGCTTATAACAGTTGTATCTCTTGAGTCGATGGCCATGCATCGGCTTTGCTTAAAAAAAATTTGAATTTTTTACGGCCGATTTATGTATCGGCCCCCATACTTCAATACCCATCATCAAAGGATATCTTGGGCTGCTGGGCATTTGAAAGACGCTTCTACTGCATATCCTCGTGTTTTATCCACCTGGGTGCCCCCCGAGCCGATTCTTTCAAGGGATTTGATGGTATCGGCTCTTCAGGTATTCCCTGTTGGATCGAATGTTGAACCCAGGTAGAATGTACAGTGAGGATAATTTTGGCCGATTGCTGGAATCAACCTCCACGTTGAATTGCTCAATGAAGGTTTTGTAATGTTCCTCCATAAATCCTTGGGGCCGATCTCCTGGATCGGCATCGCCACGTTTGTCCATAGACGCTGTTTTTGTTACACGGTCAGGCCGGTGGATGAAACCAACCTAACCCCGTCCTTTGTCACGTCGATGCGCTCGCAATCGTCCAATCCTGGAGCACTAAACTCCGTTGGAAGGATGGAGACCATGTTTGTGCCAGCCGATGTCTCATCATCGGCTTTCTTTTGTCTGGGGCGCCACTCTTTCCTTTGTGGCCGACCTTCTTCGTCCAGGGTGCTGAATTTTGGCGGCCAGATCAGGCCGTGCCTTCCTCAACGTGTGCAGGTATAACCTTTCAGCTTCCTCCAACCCACGCAGACGCTGCACCCTTCGCTTATGGGAACGGCTGAGCCCATCAGGGCACCACCTTGGCCGATGATACTTGTCTTCTTCATCATCGTCCTCTAGTTCCTCGAGATCTTCCACCCGAGCGGACTCAGCATGCTTGTTCCGAGGCGGGAGAGGCCCTAGACGTTTGAACACGGACACGTTAGATGCATCCTTCTTCTTTTGTTTGCATTCTGGGCAGTTGCCGATTGTAGGCAATCGGCTCATTCCTGAATCCCAGCGGTGTCTGAAGAAGGGGCAGTCCCAGTGCCTATCCACGTCGTCTTGCTCTCTCGACTTTTCCTTGGCGTGGCGCTCATATCGCTCCTCGTCGTGATCATGTCGACGACGTCTCCTGTCGTTCCTAGCCAGACGATCTTTTTCATCATCGTCGTTGTATCGCCGGCGTTGGTCGTATTGACCCACATACTTGTTGAGGAGGTGATCAGAGAGAGGTCGCTGATATCTTACGTTCCTCACTTCTCCCTCTGTGATGTAGCGCTTGCCGTCGTGGCGGAGCCGATCGCGTGGAGCGGCTTCCTCTGTGTCTTTGCTATGAGAGCAGCTGCCCTCATCTCCGTCTTTACCAGAGTGGTGCCCAGGTCCCACCATGTTGATATTGTACGAGAAATCTGGCTGGCACCCTCCATGGTAAGTATACTCCACCATGTTAACGGCAGGGAAGGGGTGTGTGTCGACCTTCATGGCGTACTGGTTGAAAATTACCCGCCCTTTTTCTATCGCCATTTGGATCTGCTGACGCCACACCCTACAGTCGTTAGTGGTGTGGGTGAACGTGTTATGCCACTTGCGGTATGGCTTTCCGTTCAGCTCCTGCACCGTGGGGATCTTGTGGCCTTCGGGTACCTTTAGCCGCTTCTCCGTGAGTAAGAGGTCGAAAATCTGCTCAGCTTTGGTCACGTCGAAGTCGAACCCTTTTGGAGGGCCTTGTGGCTTAACCCACTTGCGGGACACGGGGCCTGCCGCCCGAGTCCATTCAGCCACTGCTACCTCTCGATCTCCCGCAGCACCTTCATCCTCGTCCGCACTCAACCAGGACCACCGCACGCTTGAATTTGTCCTCGGTAAACATCCGGGTGGCGCTGTTCATATGTCGACAGCCTTCGCACCATGTGCGCCAATGAAGGGTAGTCCGCTTGGGAGGCCACGTCCTTGATCGATGATGAGAGACCCACCACCGCCAACTCGATCGCTTCTTTTTCACTTACGTGAACCGAATAGCATCGGTTCCTAATGGTCTCGAAGCGCTGGATGTATTCTAACACTGTTTCCCGCGCTTCGTCGTACTTGTGCTAGATCGGCAATACCAGCCTCGGAAGCCTCTGAGTGATACTGTATGTGGAACTGCTCTTCCAACCGCTTCCAAGTCCGGATCGAGTTCGGTGGCAGCGATGTGTACCATCCGAAAGCCGATCCTGTGAGGGACTGTGCGAAGAACCTCACACGCAGCTCGTCTGATGCTGAGATCGTGCCCAGCTGTGCCAAATATCGGCGCACATGCTCCATGGAGCTGGAACCATCTGATCCACTAAACTTTGTGAAGTCAGGGAGCCGATATTTGGGTGGTAGCGGGATGAATTCGTACTCGTTGGGGTACGGCTTGGTATAGCCGATTGTCCTCCTTTTCGGCATCATGCCGAACTGATCTTTCGGAATTGTACAAATCTGATCCGCGGTGATGGCTGAAGGTGTCGAACCCCGAAGATTCGCCGGGGTGGCATACTTAGCCAGCCATGCTTGCTTTTCCGAGTTCCGAGCCAAGCTGCAGGAGCTGAGCTCTGGAGGTTTGTCGGAGTGGCGTACTTAGCTAGCCACGTCACGCTTCTCAAGATCCGCTCCCGATGTTCCTCCCTGCTGTTCCGGAGGTCCCTCGCTGTTGCAGCTCTGGTTCGAGAGTACCCGATTCATCGCAGCTCGGCACGTATGCGCACGTGTATCCGTGCGGGATCTCCTTGGGCGCCTCATGTAGGAATTGGTAGTCACTAGGGTCACCACCAATCTTGTAGACGACGTATGCCGATGAGTTCGGCACTTCCGGTGCTGCCAACGCGAACGGCAGCGGTGGACGGGACCGGAGTGGCATCTCTCCTTGGTACGTCCCCGCAGCTGGTCCCGACGGAGAATACTGATGGCTCATGATTTCTCGGATCACGCGCGAGCGACACGCTCCAAAGTGTTCACCAGGCTCTCGGAGTGGCGGTGCGGCGAATGAGCCACCATGAAGTTGATCTCCTCGACGCAGCGACCTGGTGCGTTCTTCGACGGGGCGGACAGGTCCACTCCATCGAGCGCGCCTTCGGTGAGAACCCCTTCCACCCGATGCCGTGGGAGCGGGTTCTGTGGAAAGAGCCGATGAGGTCGGCTTCGAGGACTGCTTTGATCTCGTCATGCTTCTTCTTGAGCTCGTCAGTCAGATCCTCGTACTTGACCGGAGTGCTTTCCGCCATCTCGGATGTAGATGGCGACGCGGTGGATGTCGAAGATGGTCCCACCAGGCGTGCCAGAATGTGTTGCGGTCAGAAACCCACCGGCGGGCAGCGACTGGCAACACCTTAGAGCCGGGAATCTCCCAGGACTGCGGCTGGCCCTGGTCCCTCCGAGCGACGGCCCGCAAAGCCTTCTGGTCACACGTCCGATGCTGTCGCAAGGGCGTGCCACCTGACCTATACCTGGTCAGGAAGGTGTTGGATGATGCCTCGCTTAGTTTCCTGCATGGCATACACGTAAACGTTAAATTTGAGCCTCGATCGGCTCTCAGGTTCTCCTGTGAATCGGCTCAAAGAGCCGATCCACCCATGATTCGTACGAGGTGTACGAATATATGGTGGTCCTGCTTGATCAAGATAAAGCTAAAGCGATCTACGACGATTTAGGGTTTTCACCGCATAATCGGATCATCCTACTCACGATTGGGCCTCGCGCTCGCGTACGGTGATCGTAAGCCGATCCTAGACAGGGCCTAAAAACCAACACGAGGTTGATCCCCGGAACATCCCTGTCTAGGGCTAGCAAACTACACCCTACACGCCGCTGGATCCTCCAACCCTTTGTAAGGCCTAACTATTGCGGATATTAAACTAATCCTTGAAGAACAAGGAGCAACCGTAACAGATCGGATCTACTAAACAATGATCAAGCGGGGTGCTGATACGTCTCCGACGTATCGATAATTTCTTATGTTCTATGCCATATTATTGATGATACATCCATGTTTTATGCACACTTTATGTCATATTCGTGCATTTTCTGGAACTAACCTATTAACAAGATGCCGAAGTGCCGGTTCTGTTGTTCTGCTTGTTTTTGGTTTCGAAATCCTAGTAACGAAATATTCTCGGAATCGGACGAAATCAAGACCCGGGGTCCTATTTTTCCCGGAGCCTTCCGGAACACTCGAGAGCCGCCGGAGGGAAGCCTCGGGGCCCCACACCACACCCTGGCGCGGCCGGAGGGGGGCCGCGCCGCCCTATGGTGTGGGCCCCCGAGCCCCTCCGAGGCTGCCCTTCCGCCTATTTAAAGCCTCCGTCGAGAAAACCCCGAGGCGAAAAACCACGATACGGAAAACCTTACCGAGACGCCGCCGCCGCCGATCCCATCTCGGGGGATTCTCGGAGATCTCCTCCGGCACCTCGCCGGAGAGGGGATTCATCTCCTGGGAGGACTCTACACCGCCATGGTCGCCTCCGGAGTGATGAGTGAGTAGTTCACCCCTGGACTAAGGGTCCATAGCAGTAGCTAGATGGTTGTCTTCTCCTCATTGTGCTTCATTGTTGGATCTTGTGATCTTCCTAACATGATCAAGATCATCTATCTGTAATACTCTATGTTGTGTTTGTCGGGATCCGATGGATAGAGAATACCATGTTATGTTAATTATCAAGTTATTGCATATGTGTTGTTTATGATCTTGCATGCTCTCCGTTATTAGTAGAGGCTCGGCCAAGTTGATGCAAGTAACTCCAAGAGGGAGTATTTATGCTCGATAGTGGGTTCATGCCCGCATTGACACTGGGACAAGTGACGGAAAGTTCTAAGGTTGTGTTGTCTTGTTGCCACTAGGGATAAAACATTGATGCTATGTCCGAGGATGTAGTTATTGATTACATTACGCACCATACTTAATGCAATTGTCTGTTGCTTTGCAACTTAATACTGGAAGGGGTTCGGACGATAACCTGGAGGTGGACTTTTTAGGCGTAGATGCAGTTGGATGGCGGTCTATGTACTTTGTCGTAATGCCCAATTAAATCTCACTATACTTATCATGACATGTATGTGCATTGTTATGCCCTCTCTATTTGTCAATTGCCCGACTGTAATTTGTTCACCCAACATGCTTTTATCTTATGGGAGAGACACCTCTAGTGAACTGTGGACCCCGGTCCATTCTTTTAATACTCGAAATACAAATCTGTCTGCAATACTTGTTTTACTATTTTCTCCGCAAACAATCATCTTCCACACAATTCGGTTAATCCTTTGCTACGGCAAGCCGGTGAGATTGACAACCTCAATGTTTCGTTGGGGCAAAGTACTTTGGTTGTGCTTGTGCGAGGTTCCACGTTGGCGCCGGAATCTCCGGTGTTGCGCCGCACTACATCCCGCCGCCATCAACCTTCAACGTGCTTCTTGGCTCCTCTTGGTTCGATAAACCTTGGTTTCTTTCTGAGGGAAAACTTGCTGCTGTGCGCATCATACCTTCCTCTTGGGGTTGCCCAACGAACGTGTGAAATACACGCCATCAAGCATATTTTCTGGCGCCGTTGCCGGGGAACGAAGAAAAGCTACACCACAAAGATTTCTAACTCCCACGTCAACTACACGCCAAAGCATATTTTCTCGGCGCCGTTGCCGGGAGATCAAGACACGCTGCAAGGGGAGTCTCCACTTCTCAATCTCTTTACTTTGTTTTTGTCTTGCTTTATTTTATTTACTACTTTGTTTGCTGCACTTATATCAAAACACAAAAAAATTAGTTGCTAGCTTTACTTTATTTACTTGTCTTGTTTGCTATATCAAAAACACAAAAAAATTAGTTTACTTGCATTTACTTTATCTAGTTTGTTTTATTTACTACTGCTAAAATGGCCAACCCTGAAAATACTAAGTTGTGTGACTTCACTAGCACAAATAATAATGATTTCCTGTGCACACCTATTTCTCCACCTGCTACTACAAGCAGAATTCTTTGAAATTAAACCTGCTTTCTTGAATCTTGTTATGCGAGAGCAATTTTCGCAGTGTTAGTTCCGATGATGCTGCTGCCCATCTCAATAATTTTGTTGAACTATGTGAAATGCAAAAGTATAAAGATGTAGATGGTGACATTATAAAATTAAAATTGTTTCCTTTCTCATTAAGAGGAAGAGCTAAAGATTGGTTGCTATCTCTCGCCTAAGAATAGTATTGATTCATGGACTAAATGCAAGGATGCTTTTATTGGTAGATATTATCCCCTGCTAAAATTATATCTTTGAGGAGTAGCATAATGAATTTTAAACAATTGGATAATGAACATGTTGCTCAAGCTTGGGAAAGAATGAAATCTCTCGGTTAAAAATTTCCCAACCCATGGACCGACTACTTGGATGATCATCCAAACCTTCTATGCAGGACTAAATTTTTCTTCGCGGAATTTATTGGATTCAGCTGCTGGAGGTACCTTTATGTCCATCACTCTTGGTGAAGCAACAAAGCTCCTTGATAATATGATGGTTAATTACTCTGAATGGCACACGGAAAGAGCTCCACAAGGTAAGAAGGTAAATTCTGTTGAAGAATCCTCTTCCTTGAATGATAAGGTTGATGCTATTATGTCTATGCTTGCGAATGATAGGACTAATGTTGATCCTAATAATGTTCCATTAGCTTCATTGGTTGCCCAAGAAGAACATGTTGATGTAAACTTCATTAAAAATAATAATTTCAACAACAATGCTTATCGGAACAATTCTAGTAATAACTATAGGCCATATCCTTATAATAATGGTAACGGTTATGCTAATTCTTATGGGAATTCTTACAACAATAATAGGAATACACCCCTGGACTTGAAGCTATGCTTAAAGAATTTATTAGTACACAAACTGCCTTTAACAAATCATGTTGAGGAAAAGCTCAATAAAATTGATATTCTTGTTTCTAGAGTTGATAGTCTTGCCTCTGATGTTGATCTTTTGAAATCGAAAGTTATGCCTAATAGGGATATTGAAAATAAAATTGTTACTACAGCAAATGCCATCCAAGTTAGAATTAATGAGAATATAAGATTAATGGCTGAACTGCGTGCTAGGTGGGATAGAGAAGAAAATGAAAAACTAGCTAAAGAGAAAAATGTAGCTAAAGTTCGGACTATTACCACCACTAGCAATGCTAATGATTCACATGTTGCTGCACCTCCTACTATCAATGGTAAAATAATTGGTGTTAGCAATGCTTCTACTCCTAGTGCAAAGCGCGCAAAATTACTCGAATCGCTAAAACTGCTGAAACCGCTCTGTGATAAAACTGCTGAAATTTTTTCCAACCTTGGGGATGATAATCCCATTGCTTTAGATTGTAATGATTTAGATTTTGATGATTGCCACATCTCTGAAGTTATAAAGTTCTTGCAAAAACTTGCTAAGAGTCCCAATGCTAGCGCCGTAAACTTGGCTTTCACAAAACATATTACAAATGCTCTCATAAAAGCTAGAGAAGAGAAACTAAAACTTGAAACTTCTATTCCTAGAAAGCTAGAGGATGGTTGGGAGCCCATCATTAAAATGAGAGTCAAAGATTTTGATTGTAATGCTTTATGTGATCTTGGTGCAAGTATTTCGTTATGCCTAAAAAAGTCTATGATATGCTTGACTTGCCACCATTGAAAAACCGTTATCTGGATGTTAATCTCGCTGATAATGCTAAAAAGAAACCTTTGGGGAAAGTTGATAATGTTCATATTATGGTTAACAATAACCTTGTCCCAGTTGATTTTGTTGTCTTGGATATTGAATGCAATGCATCTTGCCCCATTATATTGGGAAGACCTTTTCTTCGAACCGTTGGTGCTACTATTGATATGAAGGAAGGTAATATTAAATATCAATTTCCTCTCAAGAAAGGTATGGAACACTTCCCTAGAAAGAGAATGAAGTTACCTTATGATTCTATTATTAGAACAAATTATGATGTTGATGCTTCGTCTCTTGATGTTACTTGAGTTACACTTTCGCGCCTAGCTGAAAGGCGTTAAAGAAAAGCGCTTATGGGAGACAACCCATGTTTTTACTACAGTATTTTTGTTTTATATTTGAGTCTTGGAAGTTGTTTACTACTGTAGCAACCTCTCCTTATCTTAGTTTTGAGTTTTGTTGTGCCAAGTAAAGTCTTTGATAGTAAAGTAAGTACTAGATTTGGATTATCTGCGCAGTTCCAGATTTCTTTGCTGTCACGAATCTGGGTCTACCTCCCTGTAGGTAGCTCAGAAAATTAAGCCAATTTACGTGCATGATCCTCAGATATGTACGCAACTTTAATTCAATTTGAGCATTTTTATTTGAGCAAGTCTGGTGGCCTAATAAAATCCATATTTACGGACTGTTCTGTTTTGACAGATTCTGCCTTTTATTTCGCATTGCCTCTTTTGCTATGATTGGATGAATTTCTTTGATCCATTAATGTCCAGTAGCTTTATGCAATGTCCAGAAGTGTTAAGAATGATTGTGTCACCTCTGAACATGTGAATTTTTATTGTGCACTAACCCTCTAATGAGTTGTTTCGAGTTTGGTGTGGAGGAAGTTTTCAAGGATCAAGAGAGGAGTATGATGCAATATGATCAAGGAGAGTGAAAGCTCTAAGCTTGGGGATGCCCCGGTGGTTCACCCCTGCATATTCTAAGAAGATTCAAGCGTCTAAGCTTGGGGATGCCCAAGGCATCCCCTTCTTCATCGACAACATTATCGAGTTCCTCCCCGAAACTATATTTTTATTCCGTCACATCTTATGTACTTTGCTTGGAGCGTCGGTTTGTTTTTGTTTTTGTTTTGTTTGAATAAAATGGATCCTAGCATTCACTTTGTGGGAGAGAGACACGCTCCGTCTGTAGCATATGGACAAGTATGTCCTTAGGCTCTACTCATAGTATTCATGGCGAAGTTTCTTCTTCGTTAAATTGTTATATGGTTGGAATTGGAAAATGCTACATGTAGTAACTCTAAAATGTCTTGGATAATTTGATACTTGGCAATTGTTGTGCTCATGTTTAAGCTCTTGCATCATATACTTTGCACCCATTAATGAAGAAACACTTAGAGCTTGCTAATTTGGTTTGCATATTTAGTTTCTCTAGAGTCTAGATAACATCTAGTATTGAGTTTTGAACAACAAGGAAGACGGTATAGAATCTTATAATGTTTATAATATGTCTTTTATGTGAGTTTTGCTGTACCGTTCATCCTTGTGTTTGTTTCAAATAACCTTGCTAGCCTAAACCTTGTATCGAGAGGGAATACTTCTCATGCATCCAAAATACTTGAGCCAACCACTATGCCATTTGTGTCCACCATACCTACCTACTACATGGTATTTATCCGCCATTCCAAAGTAAATTGCTTGAGTGCTACCTTTAAAATTCCATCATTCACCTTTGCAATATATAGCTCATGGGACAAATAGCTTAAAAACTATTGTGGTATTGAATATGTACTTATGCACTTTATCTCTTATTAAGTTGCTTGTTGTGCGATAACCATGCTTCGGGGACGCCATCAACTATTATTTGTTGAATATCATGTGAGTTGCTATGCATGTCCGTCTTGTCTGAAGTAAGAGAGATCTACCACCTTAATGGTTGGAGCATGCATATTGTTAGAGAAGAACATTGGGTCGCTAACTAAAGCCATGAATCATGGTGGAAGTTTCAGTTTTGGACATATATCCTCAATCTCATATGAGAATAATAATTGTTGCCACATGCTTATGCATTAAAGAGGAGTCCATTATCTGTTGTCCATGTTGTCCCGGTATGGATGTCTAAGTTGAGAATAATCAAAAGCGAGAAATCCAAAATGCGAGCTTTCTCCTTAGACCTTTGTACAGGCGGCATGGAGGTACCCCATTGTGACACTTGGTTAAAGAATGTGCATTGCAAAGATCCGGTAGTCCAAGCTAATTAGGACAAGGTGCAGGCACTATTAGTATACTATGCATGAGGCTTGCAACTTGTAAGATATAATTTTCATAACTCATATGCTTTATTACTACCGTTGACAAAATTGTTTCATGTTTTCAAAATAAAAGCTCTAGCACAAATATAGCAATCGATGCTTTCCTCTTTGAAGGACCATTCTTTTTTACTTTTATGTTGAGTCAGTTCACCTATCTCTCTCCACCTCAAGAAGAAAACACTTGTGTGAACTGTGCATTGATTCCTACATACTTGCATATTGTACTTGTTATATTACTCTATGTTGACAATTATCCATGAGATATACATGTTACAAGTTGAAAGCAACCGCTGAAACTTAATCTTCCTTTGTGTTGCTTCAATACCTTTACTTTGATTTATTGCTTTATGAGTTAACTCTTATGCAAGACTTATTGATGCTTGTCTTGAAGTACTATTCATGAAAAGTCTTTGCTTTATGATTCACTTGTTTACTCATGTCATTACCATTGTTTTGATCGCTGCATTCATTACATATGTTTACAAATAGTATGATCAAGGTTATGATGGCATATCACTTCAGAAATTATCTTTGTTATCGTTTTACCCGCTCGGACGAGCAGTAACTAAGCTTGGGGATGCTTGATACGTCTCCGACGTATCGATAATTTCTTATGTTCTATGCCATATTATTGATGATACCTACATGTTTTATGCACACTTTATGTCATATTCGTGCATTTTCCGGAACTAACCTATTAACAAGATGCCGAAGTGCCGCTTGTTGTTTTCTCGCTGTTTTTGGTTTCGTAAATCCTAGTAACGAAATATTCTCGAATCGGACGAAATCAAGACCCGTGGTCCTATTTTTCCCGGAGCCTTCCGAACACTCGAGAGCCGCCGGAGGGAAGCCCCGGGGGCCCCACACCACACCCCGGCGCGGCCGGAGGGGGCCGCGCCGCCCTATGGTGTGGGCCCCCGAGCCCCCTCCGAGGCTGCCCTTCCGCCTATTTAAAGCCTCCGTCGAGAAAACCCCGAGGCGAAAAACCACGATACGGAAAACCTTACCGAGACGCCGCCGCCGCCGATACCATCTCGGGGATTTCGGAGATCTCCTCCGGCACCTCGCCGGAGAGGGGATTCATCTCCCGGAGGACTCTACACCGCCATGGTCGCCTCCGGAGTGATGAGTGAGTAGTTCACCCCTGGACTAAGGGTCCATAGCAGTAGCTAGATGGTTGTCTTCTCCTAATTGTGCTTCATTGTTGGATCTTGTGAGCTGCCTAACATGATCAAGATCATCTATCTGTAATACTCTATGTTGTGTTTGTCGGGATCCGATGGATAGAGAATACCATGTTATGTTAATTATCAAGTTATTGCATATGTGTTGTTTATGATCTTGCATGCTCTCCGTTATTAGTAGAGGCTCCGGCCAAGTTGATGCTAGTAACTCCAAGAGGGAGTATTTATGCTCGATAGTGGGTTCATGCCCGCATTGACACTGGGACAGATGACAGAAAGTTCTAAGGTTGTGTTGTGCTGTTGCCACTAGGGATAAAACATTGATGCTATGTCCGAGGATGTAGTTATTGATTACATTACGCACCATACTTAATGCAATTGTCTGTTTCTTTGCAACTTAATACTGGAAGGGGTTCGGACGATAACCTGAAAGTGGACTTTTTAGGCATAGATGCAGTTGGATGGCGGTCTATGTACTTTGTCGTAATGCCCAATTAAATCTCACTATACTTATCATGACATGTATGTGCATTGTTATGCCCTCTCTATTTGTCAATTGCCCGACCGTAATTTGTTCACCCAACATGCTTTTATCTTATGGGAGAGACACCTCTAGTGAACCGTGGACCCCGGTCCATTCTTTTAATACTCGAAATACAAATCTGCCGCAATACTTGTTTTACTATTTTCTCTGCAAACAATCATCTTCCACACAATTCGGTTAATCCTTTGTTACAGCAAGCCGGTGAGATTGACAACCTCACCTGTTTCGTTGGGGCAAAGTACTTTGGTTGTGTTGTGCAGGTTCCACGTTGGCGCCGGAATCTCCGGTGTTGCGCCGCACTACATCCCGCCGCCATCAACCTTCAACGTGTTTCTTGGCTCCTCCTGGTTCGATAAACCTTGGTTTCTTTCTCGAGGGAAAACTTGCCGCCGTGCGCATCATACCTTCCTCTTGGGGTTGCCCAACGAACGTGTGAAATACACGCCATCAAGCATATTTTCTGGCGCCGTTGCCGGGGAAGGAAGAAAAGCTACACCACAAAGATTTCTAACTCCCACGTCAACTACACGCCAGGTGCCGCCCCTACACCTAAGATAGGTGTAAGGGCGGCTAGATGTATAAGGGTTGCACTACGACAGCATATGACACGAAGAACAATGCTAACCCTAACACATCTAAGATAACTACGTTGCTCGCCATCAAAAAGGCTTCAAGTACGAGCAGCGCATGAACAACGTAATAAGCTTATGCTGCCTAGATCGCAAGATGCGATCTAGGCAGCATGGTGCTTACCGGAAGGAACCCTCGAGACGAAGGAGTTGGCGATGCGCCGAGATTGGTTTGTGTTGAACGTTGGTTGTTTATTTCATAAACCCTAGATACATCTTTATAGTCCGGGGGACTTTCTAATTCAGGCGTGCACCTAATCGTGCACGGGTAAAACTCTAACTTCTAAATTAAGATGCGATCTACTATAATACAGATACATCGGCAATTTAGCCCAACTTCTTCGTGTCAGGCCGCTTCAGAGATCCTCCACGCGTTTAACCTTCAAGCCCATCTCACCTACGGCCCATCTCCTGATTTGGCCAAAATCTGGTGATAACAGGTTGATGGCAGCGGGATGTAGTGCGGCGCAACACCAGGGATTCCGGCGCCAACGTGGAACCTGCACAACACAACCAAAGTACTTTGCCCCAACGAAACAGTGAGGTTGTCAATCTCACCGGCTTGTCTGTAACAAAGGATTAGATGTATAGTGTGGATGATGATTGTTTGCAGAAAACAAGTAGAACAAGTATTGCAGTAGATTGTATTCAATGTAAAAGAATGGACCGGGGTCCACAGTTCACTAGAGGTGTCTCTCCCATAAGATAAATAGCATGTTGGGTGAACAAATTACGGTCGGGCAATTGACAAATAGAGAGGGCATGACCATGCACATACATGATATGATGAGTATTGTGAGATTTAATTGGGCATTACGACAAAGTACATAGACCGCTATCCAAGCATGCATCTATGCCTAAAATGTCCACCTTCGAGGTTATCATCCGAACCCCTTCCGAGTATTAAGTTGCAAACAACGGACAATTGCATTAAGTATGGTGTGTAATGTAATCAATAACTACATCCTCGGACATAGCATCAATGTTTTATCCCTAGTGGAAACAAGCACATCCACAACCTTAGAACTTTCCGTCACTTGTCCCGCATTTAATGGAGGCATGAACCCACTATCGAGCATAAATACTCCCTCTTGGAGTTAAGAGTAAAAACTTGGCCGAGCCTCTACTAATAACGGAGAGCATGCAAGATCATAAACAACACATAGGTAATAGATTGATAATCAACATAACATAGTATTCTCTATCCATCGGATCCCGACAAACACAACATATAGAATTACGGATAGATGATCTTGATCATGTTAGGCAGCTCACAAGATCCAACAATGAAGCACATGAGGAGAAGACGACCATCTAGCTACTGCTATGGACCCATAGTCCAGGGGTGAACTACTCACTCATCACTCCGGAGGCGACCATGGCGGTGAAGAGTCCTCCGGGAGATGATTCCCCTCTCCGGCAGGGTGCCGGAGGCGATCTCCCGAATCCCCGAGATGGGATTGGCGGCAGCGGCGTCTCCGGAAGGTTTTCCGTATCGTGGCTCTCGGCATCGCGGGTTTCACGACGGAGGCTTTAAGTAGGCGGAAGGGCAGGTCAACGAGCGACGCGAGGGCCCACACAACGAGGCCGCGCGGCCAGGAGGTGGGCCGCGCCGCCCTGGCGTGTCGCCGCCTCGTCGCCTCAATTCGTTTCCCTTTCGGTCTTCTGGAAGCTTCGTGGAAAAATAGGCCCCTGGGCGTTGATTTCGTCCAATTCCGAGAATATTTCCTTACTAGGATTTCTGAAACCAAAAACAGCAGAAAACAACAACTGGCTCTTCGGCATCTCGTTAATAGGTTAGTGCCGGAAAATGCATAAATATGACATAAAGTATGCATAAAACATGTAGATATCATCAATAATGTGGCATGGAACATAAGAAATTATCGATACGTCGGAGACGTATCAGCATCCCCAAGCTTAGTTCTCGCTCGTCCCGAGCAGGTAAACGATAACAAAGATAATTTCTGGAGTGACATGCCATCATAACCTTGATCATACAATTGTAAGCATATGTAATGAATGCAGCGATCAAAACAATGGTAATGACATGAGTAAACAAATGAATCATAAAGCAAAGACTTTTCATGAATAGTACTTTCAAGACAAGCATCAATAAGTCTTGCATAAGAGTTAACTCATAAAGCAATAAATCAAAGTAAAGGTATTGAAGCAATACAAAGGAAGATTAAGTTTCAGCGGTTGCTTTCAACTTGTAACATGTATATCTCATGGATATTGTCAATGTAAAGTAATATAACAAGTGCAATATGCAAGTATGTAGGAATCAATGCACAAGTTCACACAAGTGTTTGCTTCTTGAGGTGGAGAGAAATAGGTGAACCGACTCAACATAAAAGTAAAAGAAAGGCCCTTCGCGAGAGAAGCATCGATTGCTATATTTGTGCTAGAGCTTTGGTTTTGAAAACAAGAAACAATTTTGTCAACGGTAGTAATAAAGCATATGTATCATGTAAATTATATCTTACAAGTTGCAAGCCTCATGCATAGTATACTAATAGTGCCCGCACCTTGTCCTAATTAGCTCGGATTACCGGGATTATCGCAATACACATGTTTTAACCAAGTGTCACAAAGGGGTACCTCCATGCCGACTGTACAAAGGTCTAAGGAGAAAGCTCGCATTTGGATTTCTCGCTTTTGATTATTCTCAACTTAGACATCCATACCGGGACAACATAGACATCAGATAATGGACTCCTCTTTAATGCATAAGCATGTAGCAACAATTAATGTTCTCATATGAGATTGAGGATATATGTCCAAAACTGAAACTTCCACCATGATTCATCGCTTTGGTTAGCGGCCCAATGTTCTTCTCTAACAATATGCATGCTCTAACCAATAAATGAGTGGTAAATCTCCCTTACTTCAGACAAGACGGACATGCATAGCAACTCACATGATATTCAACAAAGAGTAGTTGATGGCGTCCCCGGGAACATGGTTATCGCACAACAAGCAACTTAATAAGAGATAAAGTGCATAAGTACATATTCAATACCACAATAGTTTTTAAGCTATTTGTCCCATGAGCTATATATTGCAAAGGTAAAGAATGGAAATTTTAAAGGTAGCACTCAAGCAATTTACTTTGGAATGGCGGAGAAATACCATGTAGTAGGTAGGTATGGTGGACACAAATGGCATAGTGGTTGGCTCAAGGATTTTGGATGCATGAGAAGTATTCCCTCTCGATACAAGGTTTAGGCTAGCAAGGTTATTTGAAACAAACACAAGGATGAATCGGTGCAGAAAAACTCACATAAAATACATATTGTAAACATTATAAGACTCTACACCGTCTTCCTTGTTGTTCAAACTCAATTCTAGAAATTATCTAGACTTTAGAAAGACCAAATATGCAAACCAAATTTTAGCGAGCTCTATGTATTTCTTCATTAATGGGTGCAAAGTATATGATGCAAGAGCTTAAACATGAGCACAACAATTGCCAAGTATCAAATTATTCAAGACATTTTAGAATTACTACATGTAGCATTTCCCAATTCCAACCATATAACAATTTAACGAAGAAGATTCAACCTTCGCCATGAATACTATGAGTAAAGCCTAAGGACATATTTGTCCATATGCAACAGCGGAGCGTGTCTCTCTCCCACACAATGAATGCTAGGATCCATTTTATTCAAACAAAAACAAAAACAAAAAACAAACCGACGCTCCAAGCAAAGCACATAAGATGTGATGGAATAAAAATATAGTTTCAGGGGAGGAACCTGATAATGTTGTCGATGAAGAAGGGGATGCCTTGGGCATCCCCAAGCTTAGACGCTTGGGTATTCTTAAAATATGCAGGGGTGAACCACCGGGGCATCCCCAACCTTAGAGCTTTCACTCTCCTTGATCATATTGTATCATCCTCCTCTCTTGATCCTTGAAAACTTCCTCCACACCAAACTCGAAACAACTCATTAGAGGGTTAGTGCATAATAAAAATTCACATGTTCAGAGGTGACATAATCATTCTTAACACTTCTGAACATTGCACAAAGCTACTGGACATTAATGGAACAAAGAAATTCATCCATCATAGCAAAAGAGGCAATGCGAAATAAAAGGCAGAATCTGTCAAAACAGAACAGTCCGTAAAGATGGATTTTACTGAGGCACCAGACTTGCTCAAATGAAAATGCCCAAATTTAATGAAAGTTGCGTACATATATGAGGATCACGCACGTAAATTGGCATAATTTTCTGAGCTACCTACAGAGAGGCAGGTCGAAATTCGTGACAGCAAAGAAATCTGTTTCTGCGCAGTAATCCAAATCTAGTATGAACCTTACTATCAAAGACTTTACTTGGCACAAAAATGCACAAAACTAAGATAAGGAGAGGTTGCTACAGTAGTAAACAACTTCCAAGACTCAAATATAAAACAAAAATACTGTAGTAAAAACATGGGTTGTCTCCCATAAGCGCTTTTCTTTAACGCCTTTCAGCTAGGCGCATAAAGTGTATATCAAGTATTATCAAGAGACGAAGTATCAACATCATAACTTGTTCTAATAATAGAATCAAAAGGTAACTTCATTCTCTTTCTAGGGAAGTGTTCCATACCTTTCTTGAGAGAAAATTGATATTTAATATTACCTTCCTTCATATCAATGATGGCTCCAACAGTTCGAAGAAAAGGTCTTCCCAATATAATGGGACAAGATGCATTGCATTCAATATCCAAAACAACAAAATCAACGGGGACAAGGTTATTGTTAACGGTAATGCGAACATTATCAACTCTCCACAAAGGTTTCTTTATAGCATTATCAACAAGATTAACATCCAAATAACAATTTTTCAATGGTGGCAAGTCAAGCATATCATAAATTTTCTTAGGCATAACGGAAATACTTGCACCAAGATCACATAAAGCATTACAATCAAAGTCATTGACCTTCATCTTAATGATGGGCTCCCAACCATCTTCTAACTTTCTAAGAATAGAAGCTTCACGTTCTAGTTTCTCTTCTCTAGCTTTTATGAGAGCATTTGTAATATGTTTTGTGAAAGCCAGGTTTATAGCACTAGCATTAGGACTCTTAGCAAGTTTTTGTAAGAAATTTATAACTTCAGAGATGTGGCAATCATCAAAATCCAAACCATTATAATCTAAAGCAATGGGATCATCATCCCCAATGTTGGAAAAAAATTCAGCAGTTTTATCGCGAGCAGCTTCAGCAGTTTTAGCAGTTTCCAGCGGTTTTGCAGTGCTTTGCATTAGAAGTGGAAATATTGCCAACACCAATTATTTTACCATTGATAGTAGGAGGTGCAGCAACATGTGGAGCATTAACATTACTAGTGGTGGTAATAGTCCAAACTTTAGCTACATTATTCTCTTTAGCAAGTTTTTCATTTTCTTCTCTTTCCCACCTAGCATGCAATTCGGCCATCAATCTTATATTCTCATTAATTCTAACTTGGATGGAATTTGCTGTAGTAACAATTTTATTTTCAATATCCTTATTAGGCATAACTTTCAATTTTAAAAGATCAACATCAGAGGCAAGACTATCAACCTTAGAAGCGAGAATATCAATTTTATTGAGCTTTTCCTCAACATGATTTGTTAAAAGCAGTTTGTGTACTAATAAATTCTTTAAGCATAGCTTCAAGTCCAGGGGGTGTGTTCCTATTATTGTTGTAAGAATTCCCATAAGAATTACCATAACCGTTCCCATTATTATAAGGATATGGCCTATAGTTATTACTAGTATTGTTCCGATAAGCATTGTTGTTGAAATTATTATTTTTAATGTAGTTTACATCAACATGTTCTTCTTGGGAAACCAATGAAGCTAACAGAACATTATTAGGATCAACATTAGTCCTATCATTCACAAGCATAGACATAATAGCATCAATCTTATCACTCAAGGAAGAGGTTTCTTCGACAGAATTTACCTTCTTACCTTGTGGAGCTCTTTCCGTGTGCCATTCAGAGTAATTAATCATCATATTATCAAGGAGCTTTGTTGCTTCACCAAGAGTGATGGACATAAAAGTACCTCCAGCAGCTGAATCCAATAGGTTCCGCGAAGAAAAGTTCAGTCCTGCATAAAAGGTTTGGATGATCATCCAAGTAGTTAGTCCATGGGTTGGGCAATTTTTAACCAAAGATTTCATTCTTTCCCAAGCTTGTGCAACATGCTCATTATCCAATTGTTTAAAATTCATTATGCTACTTCTCAAAGATATAATTTTAGCAGGGGGATAATATCTACCAATAAAAGCATCCTTGCATTTAGTCCATGAATCAATACTCGTTTCTAGGCGAGAGATAGCAACCAATCTTTAGCTCTTCCTCTTAATGAGAAAGGAAACAATTTTAATTTTATAATGTCACCATCTACATCTTTATACTTTTGCATTTCACACAATTCAACAAAATTATTGAGATGGGCAGCAGCATCATCGTAACTAACACCAGAAAATTGCTCTCACATAACAAGATTCGAGTAAAGCGGGTTTAATTTCAAAGAATTCTGCTGTAGTAGCAGGTGGAGCAATAGGTGTGCATAAGAAATCATTATTATTTGTGGTTGTCAAGTCACACAACTTAGTATTTTCAGGAGTGGCCATTTTAGCAGTAGTAAATAAAGCAAACTAGATAAAATAAATGCAAGTAACTAATTTTTTTGTGTTTTTGATATAGTGTGCAAGACAGTAAAATAAAGTAAAGCTAGCAACTAATTTTTTTGTGTTTTGATATAATGCAGCAAACAAAGAAAGTAAATAAAATAAAGCAAGACAAAAACAAAGTAGAGAGATTGGATTGTGGAGACTCCCCTTGCAGCGTGTCTTGATCTCCCCGGCAACGGTGCCAGAAAAAATGCTTGATGGCGTGTAAAGCACACGTCCGTTGGGAACCCCAAGAGGAAGGTGTGATGCGTACAGCAGCAAGTTTTCCCTCGTAAAGAAACCAAGGTTTATCGAACCAGGAGGAGCCAAGAAGCACGTTGAAGGTTGATGGCAGCGGGATGTAGTGCGGCGCAACACCATGGATTCCGGCGCCAACGTGGAACCCGCACAACACAACCAAAGTACTTTGCCCCAACGAAACGGTGAGGTTGTCAATCTCACCGGCTTGCTCGTAACAAAGGATTAGATGTATAGTGTGGATGATGATTGTTTGCGGAAAACAGTAGAACAAGTATTGCAGTAGATTGTATTCAATGTAAAAGAATGGACCGGGGTCCACAGCTCACTAGAGGTGTCTCTCCCATAAGATAAATAGCATGTTGGGTGAACAAATTACAGTCGGGCAATTGACAAATAGAGAGGGCATGACCATGCACATACATGATATGATGAGTATTGTGAGATTTAATTGGGCATTACGACAAAGTACATAGACCGCTATCCAGACATGCATCTATGCCTAAAATGTCCACCTTCAGGTTATCATCCGAACCCCTTCCAGTATTAAGTTGCAAACAACAGACAATTGCATTAAGTTTGGTGCGTAATGTAATCAATAACTACATCCTCGGACATAGCATCAATGTTTTATCCCTACTGGCAACAGCACATCCACAACCTTAGAACTTTCTGTCACTGTCCCAGATTTAATGGAGGCATGAACCCACTATCGAGCATAAATACTCCCTCTTGGAGTTAAGAGTAAAAACTTGGCCAGCCTCTACTAATAACGGAGAGCATGCAAGATCATAAACAACACATAGGTAATAGATTGATAATCAACATAACATAGTATTCTCTATCCATCGGATCCCGACAAACACAACATATAGAATTACGGATAGATGATCTTGATCATGTTAGGCAGCTCACAAGATCCAACAATGAAGCACATGAGGAGAAGACGACCATCTAGCTACTGCTATGGACCCATAGTCCAGGGGTGAACTACTCACTCATCACTCCGGAGGCAACCATGGCGGTGAAGAGTCCTCCGGGAGATGATTCCCCTCTCCGGCAGGGTGCCGGAGGCGATCTCCAGAATCCCCCGAGATGGGATTGGCGGCGGCGGCGTCTCTGGAAGGTTTTCCATATCGTAGCTCTCGGTACTGGGGGTTTCGCGACGGAGGCTTTAAGTAGGCGGAAGGGCAGGTCAAGAGGCGACGCGAGGGGCCCACACAACAGGGCCGCGCGACCAGGAGGTGGGCCGCGCCGCCCTGGCGTGTCGCCGCCTCGTCGCCTCAATTCGTTTCCCTTTCGGTCTTCTGGAAGCTTCGTGGAAAAATAGGCCCCTGGGCGTTGATTTCGTCCAATTCCGAGAATATTTCCTTACTAAGATTTCTGAAACCAAAAACAGCGTAAAACAAAGAATCGGCTCTTCGGCATCTCGTTAATAGGTTAGTGCCGGAAAATGCATAAATATGACATAAAGTATGCATAAAACATGTAGATATCATCAATAATGTGGCATGGAACATAAGAAATTATCGATACGTCGGAGACGTATCAGCTACTCTCAAACACTCTCTTGTTGGATAACAAACACCATTCATTGTGTAGGGCTGCAAAAGCACACCTCAAGCCGGAGTAAACAAGCTCCACAACTTCATAAAGGAATCACATTCAAGGCGCACACTGTCACCATCACACCGTGGAGAGTGACTCCGGAGTTCATATTAAAGTAACATCTAGAGTGCATAATAGACAAGAGTAACATCTACATATTCAACTAGATTACAAAACTCATGATCACATAAAGATCACACCATGGGAGAGAGAGATGAACCACATAGCTACCGGTAGAGCCCTCAGCCTCGGGGAGAACTACTCCCTCCTCATCATGGGAGACAAGCAACGGCGATGAAGATGGCGATGGAGTCGATGGAGATGGATTCCGGGGGCACTTCCCCGTCCCGGCGGCGTGCCGGAACAGAGACTTCTGTCCCCCGAACTTGGCTTCGCGATGGCGGCGGCTACGTAACTTTTCGTGGAATATGACTGATATCTTTAGGGTTTTCGCATCTGGGAGAATATATAGGCGGAAGGGCGGCCTTGGAGGGGCCCCAGGGTGCCCTCCCCACCTGGTGGCGCGGCCAGGGGTAGGCCTGTGCCCGCCTATGGTGTGGGAGTCCCTTGGCCCCCCCCCCTCTGGCTCTTCTCTGGCTCTTTGGGTCCGTCTCGGCAAAATATTGACTTCTGTCTTCGTGGGGTCCAATTCCGAGAATATTTCCTGTGTAGAATTTCTGAAACCAAAAAGAGCAGAAAACAGGAACTGGCACTTCGGCATCTTGTTAATATGTTAGTCCCGGAAAATGCATAAATATGATATAAAGTGTATATAAAACATGTAAGTATTGTCATAAAACTAGCATGGAACATAAGAAATTATAGATACGTTTGAGACGTATCACTACGCAACCCTTCCCCGCATTGATGAAGTCCTACGCCCCGTAGTACCTGATACGTTGCAAACGTATCGATAATTTTTGATTCTCCGTGCTTGTTTTACACCAATTTCTATATGTTTTGTTTACACTTCGTTGCACTTTTATACATTTTCCGGCACTAACCTATTGACAAGATGCCACAGTGCCAGTTCCCTGTTTTCTGTTGTTTTGTATTTTAGAAAAGTTGTACAGCAAATATTCTCGGAATTGGACGAAACAAAAGCCGAAGATCTTATTTTTCCGTAACGAAGACGAAGTCCAGAGGGGGGATGTAGAGGCGCCACAGGGCGTCCAGAACAGGCCTAGGCGCGGCCCAGGCCCTGGCCGCACCTAGGGGTGGTCTGGGGCCCCCTGTCCTAAACCGACCTCTCCCTTCCGCCTATAAGAAGCCTCCCGATGCGTGAACCCTAAATCAATAAGCCTCCGTCCACGAAAAGTTCCGTAGCTCTGCCGCCGTTGCAGACAAGATTCGGGGAACAGAAGTCTTTGTTCCGGCACCCTGCTGAGATGGGGAATTTTCCCCAGAGCTATCTCCATCGACTCCACCGTCATCATCATCGCCATTGCTGACTCCCATGATGAGAAGTGAGTAGTTCTCCCTCGAAGCTGAGGGCTTTACCGGTAGCTATGTGGTTTATCTATCTCTCCATGTATGATCTTTATGTGATCATGAGCTTATAGATATTATACATGTTGATGTAGGTTGGAGACAGGGTTCATTTTACGGGTCCTTGAGGAAGTGAGGTTGTATGGATCTCATTTACTCAAAGGCTCATACAAGTTTCTCTATCAATTTAATTACAAAGCTCAGAAACTAAGCAAAAAAGGTTGAAGCATGCCACTCCAACAGACAAATTCCATGTTACTGGGTGCAATGCCATCACAGGGAAATCACACGCCTTAACAATTAGTAACATTTTTGGTATAACAGGAAACACATCGCACCATAACTATTAACTTAATTACTCAATACAAAACGTGCAACAACATGAAACCCATCACATATCTTAAGTGAGTGCCTCCAAGTTTAACATATGCGCCACCAACACATTGTCCACATCCAAGAATGTTGACTTAATTGTGGTTACCTGATCTCGCGCTTCCTTCTTCGCTTTTTTCCAAGCTCTGCTTAGACACCTCAATTTATTTCACTTGAGTAAGCCTCCACATTACTAACAACGCACGAGAAATCTTCGGGAACCCAATGAACGTGCGGCCGGTGCCAACGACCTCGTATGACATTAGCCAACGTTGGAATAGGCCGTAGCCGCAATGTCACCACGTCTCACCGATGTTGTTTTAGAGCTCGTTGTGGATCCATTTTGGCAATTTTGCCGTCTCAAGAGGAAAACTCCAATTATTTGTGATCGAGATTAAAAAATCAACAATAATTGAGATAACTAAATCCTAAACATCAAAGAAAATGTACGATGTGGTTGCCACCCTCAAGTTAACTGGCGATTGCCAACATCATGATGTCGCTGCTACCGTACATGCCTCCCATCGAATGTTTAGAATTTCCACCACGCGAGATAGGTTGGTACAGTAGAGAGGATGAGTGGGCTGTGGGCGGGTACACGTATCTCTGAGTAGTGGGTGGAAAATATCTATAAATAATCCGTAAGGAAACAACTTATCATGGTGTGACACACTAGTCGGCTAGATAGGCTTGACCAGTCAGCCAGGTGACTATTATCGGGTGAGGATCCACTTTAAATTTCATGAACCAGTCCCCACGCACCAAATAATGTGTATGTTCCTCTAATGCAACCTTACGGAGAGCCGCTCTTGCATGCCACTGACCAAGGCCTCGTTATGTGTTAGGATATAATCGTCCACGATCCATAACCATCCGCCTATTTTTCTAGTCACCGCCAATAGTGGATCTGCCAAGAGAGATACTTTTGGAGGCAATTTGGAGTTGCGTCGTTCTAAAAATCCACAGGATATGTCATGTACTCTTCTAGTGATATCAGCGGCCTCTAGCAACATGCGGACTCCCAAATACATTTTTTTGAAATGGGGGAAATATTACCCCAGCTTCTGCATCCAAGAGATGCACACGGTTTTTTTATTAGATTATTCATAACACCTTAGAAGAAGCAATACAAAAGATCAAACTCGGAGCCACCTCGCTAAACCTAGTGGGATGAAGAGGGTGACAATACACGAACTCACATCATCCAAAAAACCAAATGCCTTTTCAGGCCGTCCAATAGTAGATGAGAAGCACATCCAGTGAAGCAAACTCTCAGCGCACGCCAACGCACACGCCCCAGAAGCTGCTACTGTCGTCTTCCTTGACTCCATCTTCAAGAGGGATCGTCGCATTGACCTTGCCAGGCCTGCCATCGATGCCGCCACGGCGCCAGACGACACCACCATCCTGCGCGCGTACATCACACTTAGTCCGTCTCCGAGACACCACTGCACCATGCCGCGGAGACTCGACGACGCCGACACAGCAAAGAACACCGCTCCACCTCAGCACCACCACCATCTGTTGTCTGCTCCAAAAACGATGCCCCTAACAGGTAGAACGGCGTTGCACTCCACCATCGTCTGATCCGGGAGACCCGGGTCTAGGGTTTCCCCTGGAGCAGCCCAGGCGAAGAACGCAGTCTGCAGAGACAATACCTTCAACAAGGTAACGACGAACATGCGCCGCCATCATCCGCCATGACCGAAGTCAGGGCCGGCTTTCACCGGTAGCTACGCCTCACCATCGGGAGCTAGACGACGGATCGCGAGATCCGCCAAAGCTAGCCACACAACTAGCCAATCTCCTCCGGCGAACGAGAAGACCACCACCGCCATGCCTAGAGTAGAAACTCAAGGCGCCCTCGTGAAGCGGAAGGGACACAAACAAGGACCGCACGCCGCTGCTCGCAGGTGCCCGCTCATCCCCTCCGCTCGAGCCCCATGGGGACCGGATCAGATTGAATGGAGCCGCTGTTGCATCTTGCGGCCACCGGATCCGGTGTGGCCGCCGTCCCTTCGCTGCACCGACGCCATGAGAAGAGACGACGAGCGCCGTCATCGCCGTCAACTCGGCGCCAGGAGGGACGTCCGCCACCACACCGCCCAGGCTTTGCCTGGCGATGCTCCCGGCAGCGGCGGCGGAGAGGAGATCGCAGGAGGGGGCTGGAGGGGGTGGAGGGTGGTGGGCGCCCCGGCGGCAGCGCGGCACCGCCGCGTAGTTAAGAATGTTTAGATAGATGTGATTGCACTCCCAAATACATGTAAAGATTATATTGCACGAACCTTCACAAATGTTTTGTATTTGTTCCTTTTTTCTCACGATATTGATTAAGCTCAATGGCAGAATATATATGTTAACCTTCTTCATAAGTCGGCATTATTTCTCCATTATGCTGATTTTTTTTAAACATAGTTAACACTCAACCGGGAGTATGGGCATGCATATTTTTTCTTCTTTGGATCTGATCATTCGAGTGGCCAAGAGATATCCCGTTGCACGGTGGGGCTAATCCCATCACGATCTTTTTTTTAGAAACACAGTATAAACGCAGGCGCTCATATACACGCGCATACACTCACCTTATGAACACGCACACGCACACCCTACCCCTATGAGCACCTCCGGGAGACTGAGCCGACGGATTGGATTTTGAAATTGACGAAGTTACCATAGGCGCCTCGCTGTCGACGGGAACATCACCTCCCACTGAATGAATATTCCACCTTTATGAGACACACAGATGTCAAACCTGAGATTTGAACTCTGGTGGGCTGGGGGTACAACCACCCTCCTAACCACCCAACCTCAGGTTGGTTCTCTAATCCCATCACGATCAACTATGCCTGGCAGCATGTTTCGTCACACATCTCATGTCTAAGGAATCAGTATGGATAATCTTTAGAGCAAAAAGGATCAGAAGTAGAGCAACGAAGGGCGCCCTTTGGCTCGCATGTGCCCTACATTTTTTGGGTCGTTTGTTTGCCTGGGCTCCTCCGGGTTATCGCACCACACGGGTCTTAAAGCACCCTCTAGACAGGCCTGGGAGGAACGGCCAGTTTGACAGGTTCTCCAGGGACAGGCCTGGCTAGACGAAAATCGACAATGTCGTTCGCGCGAGCGCTCCGCCTCGGTATGGCGGAAGAAGCCGAAATCCTAGCGGTGTTGCTCGGCAAAGGTAGGGGTAACCTCCCTCTTCGGTTACCATCTCCATTAGCTCCCTCCCAAATTTTCCCTTCCCCCAACTTTCGCACCGGCAGCGGCTGCGGTGACCCAAATCTGGCAGCGCGCATCTCCTTCGTTCTCCGGCGCCGGACCAGGGTCCTCGTTTCCAGCCGTGGCGGATCCTGCGCAGATCTGCGGCTTTTGGCCATGTCCATCGTCCGCCATGACGGAGGTAAGGGGAAACTCCTCTCCTCTACTGTAGTGTCAGATTCATGTTGGTAGAACTAGTTGGTTCTATAAGACCGTTCGTAATGCATAGATCTTGTTTGAGTAGACCGACCAACTTCAGCTTGTGCATCACGCCGCAACACTCATCGTTTGCATACAAGCCTGGATCCTGATTGTGCACAAGAGAGCAGTTAGGCATGCCACTTTTCCTCGTGCCAGTTACGGTCCTATGTTACAATGAGATCGGGAGAGGATTGCCAACCAAAGTACATATACAACTCTAACGATGTAGAGGCTATCCAGATGCTTCGGATGAGAAGAGCACATTTCTTTGCACTTGTGAAAACATTCAAGGAGAGAGGACTGCTGGTTGAAAGCATCCACACCGCTGTCGAAGAACAAGTCGCAATGTTTATTCATGTCGTGGGTCATAACCAGAGGTTTACAGTCATCCATAACACATTCAGGCGATACACAGAGACTATCTCTCGGTACTTCCAGCATGTGTTGTACACAATTGGGGGGCTCAGAGGTGAAATGATCAAGCCAGTATCAACAAACACACCACCCAAGATCAAGAACAACTGCAGGTGGTTCCCGTATTTCAGGGTGAGTACAAAATCATGTTCGTTCTACCTTTCAGATGTGTGCTAATGTCAGAAACATGATTGTGTGCTAATTTTTTTACAGGATTGCATTGCGGGATATTGATGGTACTCATGTGACTGCAAAGGTACCGAGATCAATGTATGTAGCATTTCGCAAGAGGAAGCATTACACCAGCCAGAACGTGCTAGCAGCTGTGGATTTCGATATGTGGTTCACCTACGTGCTTTCTGGGTGGGAGGGTTAGCTCATGATGCGAGCATCTTGGACGACAGCTTGTCAAGGCCTGATGGGTTGAAAATCCCTGAGGGTAAGTTTTACCTTGGAGATGTTGGATATGCATGCCGACCTAGTATTCTACCTCCCTTCAGAAAAACAAGGTACCACCTCAACGGGTTCTCTCCCAGGCATCGACCTCAGAATGCGAAAGTGTTGTTCAATCTGAGACACTGAAGCCTGTTAGAGTCACCATTGAGAGGGCCTTTGCTGCATTGAAGAACGGGTTCAAGATCCTTGACCAGAAACCGTTCCACACTTTTGACACTCAAGTAAAGCCGATCCTTGCTTGTTGCGAGGATGAGTTCTTCGAAGATGTTGTCACTTTTGATGATGTAGAGACCGGTCATGGCGTGGATACAGTCGACAATGATGCCTGGAAGGAGAAGAGACAAGAGTGGGCAGACGCAATGTGGGAAGCCAGAGGCAACACCACCATCTGACAAGAAGAAGTGAAGAAGAAGTAAAGAAGAAGTAAAGAAGAAGAAGAACCCCCATTGATCCCCTGTTTCTCGAACCCCAATTTGATCCCCGTATGTTGAACTACCCCGTGATGATAAACTGTCATTCGTAGTAGCTAGGGAGGATTGTCATGAACTATCATTTGTACTAGCTAGAGCTGATTTCGTGAACTGCTAGCTTCGTTAGTCTGCAACTGTCATGAACTGATTTCTGTGTGATGGGAGGTGATAGCATGATAAGGCTACCAGTTGTAGAGAAAAGGTGACCTTAGTCATGTCTGGATGGTACCAAACATGTCTAATCTCATCTCGATCGAGATTTGGGGTTGGCTGTAGGCAAACAAACAAAAAAACCTTTTTGTCCAAACGATGCAGCCCGACCTACCAAACAACATGGCAATTCCGACCCGTGGCTTGTTTCGGACGGGCAGGTGTGCTCGCACCACTCCGCCAGTGAGTCACGATTCGGGCCCAGGCTACCAAACGCGTTCCAAGTTGCAGGCCAGCTTATTCATCCCAAGGGATTTTACACGCATGTGACTCAAAATTTCAAGCCATGCGCCATCCATGGACTAAGCCTAGCTACTAGCTACAAGTATGATGTGTATTGGCAGCAATGCAACATCTACGTCTCCTATGAGCTATTCAACAGCGCTCGCGATCAATGTACTAGTCCCAGAATGGCGTAGTAGACCAATGTGATCGGAAGAGCTATCAGCATGCCAAAAATCACTCTGCAACAATTTAGATTTACAAATGGTTAGGAGGTAATCCTAATGCCAAACAGGATGAACCGGAAATGCATCAGCAGTACTGTAGGCGGTAGTAGTTACTTACGCAGTGCTGAGGATGGCAGGATGGACATTGTATTCCTTGGCGAAAACAAAAGGTACAATCCCTTGTGGTAGAGCCGCCTGTCAAATTATTGGCACACTGAATATTATTTTCTACGCCACACAAGATTATTGCTACTCTACAGAACTCCGCTCGCATTGATGCTTTGGCCCCTTTGTTAACTGTAATAGCTAGTATTTGTCCCGGCATTTTAAAATTTCCTAGCCGGGCTCTGCTTACCAATTCATAGATGAGCTTCCATATAATTCATAGAAAAATTGGCGATTAACATAGGATCACAAAAAATCCCTCGTCTATGCACATTTAGTTACGAGTCTGGAGATTCTAGCATGCACGGGATATAGCGTGTATGTGTTGTCATTTCAAATATGTGATTTGAAAACCATAAGTTATTTGAAAACCTTTTCAATATTTGGGTTCCTGCTGAAGAGAGCTTCAAAACAATACCAATATTGAATACATTTTTACGGTATTTAAAAATCAACTTTTGAAACATAGCGAAACTTAGTAAAATATCATGAAACCTAGCGAAATAATATTTTGAAACAATTTGTTACCCCACATTTCAAACTTGGTTCATCAGAGTAGCAAAAGATTCTATATTTGTTCAATTCTCAAACCAAATGTATGGCTCCAGAATGCACGGTACGTGACGTGCACACTATAGATATGCATTTGATAATTGCGGGGCAACAATTTGTTCCGCCCCGTTTCAAACTTGGTTCGTCAAAGCTGGAAAATAATTTGCCAATTGACTTAAAGTTCGAACCATAAAATATGTTGATGAAAACAAGATAAACAAGTTGTATTGGGTTCCATTAATTGTCAATCATAATTTCTCATTATGTTTTGGAATTTATGTTTTTGAACTTTGTTAATTTTGGACATATTTAAAAGATCTATCAAAATAAATGCACCATGTACAAATAGATTTTTTTCAGGCAATTTGGTAATGATCCAACTTATATGGCTCTTCTAAATCTAGGATTTGGAACTGTATGAATGGGAGTGAGAGTTGTCTACAATGCACATGCAAAAATTTCTCTATTTTCCAAATCTCAAAGCAAATACTCCCTCTATCTTAAAAAAACTGCTCAATTTTGTCTAGATACGAACTATGTATCTAAAAACAAAAAGTTGAGCAGCTTTTTTTTAAGGCGGGGGAGTACAATTGATCAAATTGATGGCTCTAGCATGCACGGTATGTAGTGCACGCACAGTGTAGATATGCATTTGTCGTATAGTTACCTGAACAATGGCGACCTTGAGGAGCGTCCCACGGAGACCGACGGCGGCAGACGCGGCAGCAGTGATGGCGGGTCCGGCGAGGAAGCGGACGGCCATGGAGACGACGGCGACGGAGTTTCCGCACGCGATGATGCTCGGCTGCAGCGCCATGAACAATCCTGCCGAGGGGGAGAGAGGTTGACAGCGTTAGCTCAAGCAATGGTTGGTGCATGCGACGGTAGTCACGCTAGTGTGGGCACGAGCGCGACGGCCGGGAAGGATTAATTGCGTGGCAACAAGGTGTAGGGCGACGGGGAGACATGAGCACAAGGGGCGTGGGCACCTACCGAGGCTAAACATGGCCATCCCCAGCCCGGCGTCGGAGAGGATGGAGATGGACTTCTCGACGATGGCTGGCATGGAGATGTGCCACCTGCGATCCATGAACAGCGACCGTGCGTTAGATCGCCGGATAAGACGAGATCATTAGCCACTGTAGAAAGCAGTAACAGAAGATAACTATGATGGCGATGATGATGATGATTAGTGCAAGCAAACAGTTATGTAGTCGTGCGCCGTGCAAACTCTAGCTCCATATATACGATTGGCGCTGCCCGGCCGCCGGGGCCCGCGCGGCGCGGTGGTCCGGCAACGGACGGCGGATTGCTCGGGCCGTCCGGCCGGGTATCCCGGAAAGCTGCTTTTCTGTTATCCCCACCGGCAGAAAGCTGGTGCAAGCAAACAGCTTCGGTACCATCCGATTCGAAGCTAGATTTTACACGATCCTTGCCGGCCTTGTCGCCTCTCTACTGTGTAAAATCACACAGCCTGGCTAACTTAATCAGTGGCAGTACTGACTAGCTTGCTGGTATGAGTGAAGCATAGCACGTGTGGAGAAGACGAGCCGTTGGTCCATACGTACCGGAAGGCAACGAGGGACCATGTGAGGCCGATGAGGCTGGAGTACGTGTTGGGGTTGCGGATCAGCTTGCGCCACACCATGATCAGTATCAGCCGTGTCATCACGCTCGCCGGCGGCATTTGCTGCCGCCGCGCCGTCCCCGCAGCGTCCTCCTCCGCTCCGTCCATGTCCTTGCCATTAGGGTTGGATGTTAGCTTCGTCGTCGGCTTGTCTGCGCGGCACCGTACCGACTCGCCGTCCAGCTCCACCGTCTTGCCGCCTCCCGTCGCTGCCGCCGCGCTATAGTCCCCATTCTCTGAAATTTGCGATCGAATGGTTACTCTCGAATCTTGATTGCACATGAAACCCGTGAAGTAGTAGCAGTCACGGACGTCGAACTTATATGGCATTAATGTGGAGACGGACCTTTGCACGAGCCGTTCTGCGGCGGGTCCGCGGGGACAACCATGCGGATTTCCTTGGCGCCGCCGGCATGGAGATGCGCTGCTGCGCCCGTGCTGCCGTTGAACACAGGAAAGCCGCTCGCTTCCGACACGGGAGACGCGCTGGAGCTCCACACGAACATGTGCAGCTCCTTGGCGTCATGGCTGTGCGGCGCCCCGGCGTCCGCCGCCGCGGTTCTGGCGTGCTCGTCGAAGCTGGAGCCCCTCGGCGTCGGGCCCTGGGACGACTGCAGGGAGTAGTGGCCGGAGCCGCCTAAGCTCGACCCGTGCAACCTGGCGGGCGTCGGCGGCGGTGGCGCGCCGCCGACCACGGCGAAGAAGTCCGCGTGGTTGAAGTTGGAGCCCCGCGGGGTGGGATTCAGCGACGAGCTGACCGAGTAGATCTCCGCGCCCGTCAGGTTCGACGGCCGCGGCGTGGCCAGCAGCGCGGCGGACCGCCGCGACGCCGAGGAGCGCCGCACGGTGACGCGCAGCCGCCCGTCGGCCGCCACCTCGGACTCCGTCTCCGCGCGGCCGCCCTCCAGGGACACAACGTCGGGGTCCACGCGCAGCGACGCGATGCACGCCGCGGTGTCCGGGAACTGGTCGGTGATCAGCACCCGCGCGGCGCGGAACTCGAAGAGGAAGAGCAGCAGCGTGTACCAGATGATGCACTGGAGCACCACCACCTGGACCATCAGCGAGCCCGCGTAGGGCCCGTACATGGCGATGAGCAGCGGGATCCCCATGACGAGCGTGTTGGGCAGCGTGGCGAGCGAGAAGAGCGTGACGGACCAGTCCAGCCGCGGCGAGGGGACGGCGGGGAGGCGCGAGGTCGCGGCGAGCAGGGCCAGGACGAGCAGCTTCTGCAGCGTGTCGGCGGCGAGGAAGCGGAGGTTCATCTGGTAGGGGTCGTTGGTGGAGATGAAGTGGAAGGAGAGCAGCGGCACGGCGAAGATGGCCACGAAGCGGTTGATGCCGGAGCACTGGTCCGGCGTGAAGATGCCCCACCACCGCACCGACCCGTACGCGAGGATCATCGCCACGTACAGCGGCACCACCGCCGCCAGGACCGTGTACAGGTCGTGCAACGATATCATCTTGCTGTCGCCGCCCGGAGGCAGCTTCTTGCTCGATCGGGGTTTTGCCGCTGCCCTCTTGGATCGCAGTGGAAGGTGCGAGAGTAGTGGTAGTGGCCTAGTGTTCAGGTAAGCGGCCTACGACTACGAGTGTCATTCACAGGAAGACCGAGTTTCGGTCGATCACTTATATGGTGTGTGATGGTGGCAGTCTGGCAGAGCGGCGAATGTGGTTCGACAGGCGCAGCCCCGACGCCGGGGGCGGTTTCCCAGTCTGAATTCTGTTTTTTCTTTCCTTTTTTGAACATTCAGTAGCCTTTACATTGATCAATAGTCAAAGGAATACAATACAAAACTCGGCAGGCGGCAGTAGGAGCCAAACTTGCCGGCCTGATCTAACATAAACAAAACTAACTACGTGCCACTGTGTGAGCTTCAGAATTCGAAGCCCTATTTCCATGCCTAAACACAATTTCAGATAAGTCCTTCGCCCAGCCGTGATCATGTTGTAGCTATTAAGGTATTCCTCCTTTAGATTGTTGACAACCTGCATACAGTCTGAGGCAACTACTAGTGCTGCAACTGCAGGTCTGCTGCAAGCGCCATAGCCTCCATACATGGCATTGCTTCCAAAGTCGTAGGATCCGAGATGCCGTTCACTGCCGATGCTCCGATGAAGGCTCCATCCGCCCTCCTATAGACGACACTAATTAAGAGCTCCACGCTTCTAAGTTTTGTTAGCTTAAACCTTGTCGTCCCTGTATCAGTACTAGCTAGTTTTTTCTTCTCTCAGTTTCGTCAGTCTTGGTAGCTAGTATCCGGAATATTTGCGTGATAGACGCTGACTGGACTTAGTCGTAGCTTGCTGAGCGCGTCGCTCGGATCGTGGGATGGTACGATCAAGTCGTAGGGCGCGTTGCTCGGCCTCGTATTGGAATCGTTGAATAAAAGGATGCAACGGAAAAGCTGTTGATGTTGAACACAGCACCAAAAAACCTCTCGTGTCTCTCTTTCTCTCTGTGATCTATCTTGAGCTCGCTCGTAGCGTTGAGATTTAGGGAAACAATTGGCATCAGAGCAGTTACGTTCCTGTGATCATGTCGAGCAAATCGCCGCACGAGGCCCGCACTCCTCCGCCCGCGCAGCGACGGCGATCGCTCAGTCGCGGCAGGAGCACGACACGGCGTGGCGGCGGTGAGGTGGTTGTGCAGCAGATTGTGCGCGAGTCCGGCGGCGGCTCCGGCGCAAACCTGCAATTCCCGATGCTGCAGCGCGGAGGGTACACCACCTGGGCGATGGTCATGGAGGTCAATCTCCAGGCCGCATCGCTCTGGGAGGCCATTGAGGAGGACCACGTCGCGCGCGTCGACGATATGAAGACCTTGGCGGCGCTGCTCCGATCGACGCCGGAAGACATGCACTGCATGCTCATCGGCAGGGGATCGGCCAAGGCGGTGTGGGAGGCGATCCGCGTCCAGTACCATGGCCCTGATCGTGTGCGCGACGGTCGGGTGCGCCATCTCCGAACGGAGTTCGAGACCGTGGCCTTCAAGAACGGCGAAAAGATCCAAGATTTCGCCCTCCGCATCTCCAACCTGGCCGCTGCACTGCGATCACTGGGAGATACCGTCGGTGAGGAGAAAATTGTCCGAAAGTTTCTCTCTGTTGTCCCGAGGCAATTTTTGCAGATCGCCTTCTCCATGGAGACCCTCCTCAACCCTGCAACGTTGACTGTTGAGGAGGTGACGGGCCACCTGCGCGCCATCGAGGAGCGCCTGGATGGTGACCAGGGCAGCAGCGCTGCCGGGGGAGCTCCACTCCTTCTTACCGAGGAGCAGTGGGAGGCGAAGAAGAGGCAGTCACGCGGTGGCGGCCATGGACAAGGGAAGAAGGGAGATGACCGAAAGGGATCTACGCCTCCTAAACCAAACCAGGTCACGCACGCGGACGGCAAGGAAGTCGACCGAGAGCACTGCCGCTACTGTGGCAAAAAGGCCACTGGGCGCACGAGTGCCGCAAGAAGCAACGTGACGAGGCGGCGGCGGCGGCCGCTAATCTCGTCCAAGCTGAGCAAGAGGAAGATGGCCCCGCCATGATGATGGCGATCGTCGAGGAGGTGTTCGAGCAAGCCGAGGAGGGCGCCATCACGGCGCTCACAGCTGCCAAACCCCTGGAGATCACCACGTGCACCGGCGGGCAGGTCTTCCTCAATGAGGAAAGGGCCATCGTCACCCCAAACCACGGTGACGATCACGGTACCGAGACGTGGTTCCTCGACACCGGGGCCACCAATCACATGACAGGATCGTCCGAGGCTTTCGCTGACCTCGATCGATCCGTCACCGGCAAGGTCAGGTTCGCGGATGGCTCGGTGGTGGGCATCCGCGGGCGCGGGACGGTCATCTTCGCCGTCGAAGGAGGTGATCACCGCGCCTTCACCGAGGTCTTCTACATACCAGCGCTCAAGAGCAGCGTGGTGAGCCTCGGCCAGCTCGACGAGAGCTGGTTCGACATCCACATCCGCCGAGGGACACTCACCGTGCGTGATCACCGCGACCAACTGATGATGAAGGTATAGAGGTCCCAAAATCGCTTGTAGAAACTGCAGTTTTCACCTGTTCGCCCTGTCTGTCTCGCAATGGGGCTTGTGTCCGAGGCATGGCGTTGGCTGATACGTCTCAAACGTATCTATAATTTCTTATGTTCCATGCTAGTTTTATGACAATACTCACATGTTTTATATACACTTTATATCATTTTGATGCATTTTCCGGCACTAACCTATTAACAAGATGCCGAAGCGCCGGTTCTGTTTTCTGCTGTTTTTGGTTTCGAAATCCTACACAGGAAATATTCTCGGAATTGGACGAAACAAAAGCCCACGGTCTTATTTTCCACGGAGGCTTCCAGAACACCGAAGAGGAGACGAAGAGGAGCCACGAGGCGGCCACACCCTAGGGGGGAGCGGCCCCACCCCTGGCCGCGCCGCCCTATGGGGTGGGCCCCTCGGGACTCCACCGATATCGCCCCTTCGCCTATATATTCCTTCCGTCCTGAAAACCCTAAAACAATCGACGATATTCCACGAAGAGTTCCGTAGCCGCCGCCATCGTGAAGACAAGTTTCGGGGGACAGAAGTCTCTGTTCCGGCACGCCGCCGGGAGGGGGAATTGCCCCCGGAATCCATCTCCATCGACTCCATCGCCATCTTCATCGCCGTTGCTGTCTCCCATGATGAGGAGGGAGTAGTTCTCCCCCGAGGCTGAGGGCTCTACCGGTAGCTATGTGGTTCATCTCTCTCTCCCATGGTGTGATCTTTATGTGATCATGAGCTTTGTATCACTATTAATCTATGTGCTACTCTAGTGATGTTATTAAAGTAGTCTATTCCTCCTCCATGATGTAAAGAGGACGAGTGTGTGCATCATGTAGTACTTGGCGTAGGTTATGATTGTAATCTCTTGTGGATTATGAAGTTAACTATTACTATGATAGTATTGATGTGATCTATTCCCCCTTTCATAGCTATTGTTGACAGTGTGTATGCTATGTTAGTACTCGGTCTAAATTGCAACGGTATTATCTTGGATTATGATTTGATGAGGATATCCCTATGAGTGGTGTTTGTCAAGTACTTGATGAACTTTGAGTGGAGCTTTCGTAGCCACTACGTGATGATTAGTGATTCCAATAGGAGAGTAATTCAGAGTAGCACAAGTGAAGAGAAGTTATCTAATTGTCCAATTATGTGATCATTGTTGAGATTGTCCACTAGTGAAAGTGTGATCCCTAGGCCTTGTTTCTAAGCATTGAAACACCGTTTCCAACAAGTTCTGTTACATGTTCGCTTGCTGCCATTTTTTATTTCAGATTGCAATTACTACTTACAATCATCCATATTCCTTGTATTTCACTATCTCTTCGCCAAACTAGTGCACCTATACATCTGACAAGTGTATTAGGTGTGTTGGGGACACAAGAGACTTCTTGTATCTTAAATGCAGGGTTGCTTGAGAGGGATATCTTTGACCTCTACCTCCCAGAGTTCGATAAACCTTGGGTGATTCACTTAAGGGAAACTTGCTGCTGTTCTACAAACCTCTGCTCTTGGAGGCCCAACACTGTCTACAGGAATAGATGCGTGCGTAGACGTCACTGGCACGCGCGGCTGGGGCAGCTGCACTTTGATGGCATGCAGAGAATGGCGAGAGGTGGACTGGTGCGCGGTCTGCCGCACATCGAGCACGCCGAGGAGCTCTGCGACGCCTGTCTCGCCGGGAAGCAGCGGCGGCTACCCTTTCCACAGAAGGCAAAGTACCGGGCGTCAAAACCCCTCGAGCTGGTCCATGGAGATCTCTGCGGCCCAATCACGCCGCAGACTCCGGGAGGGTGGCGGTACGTCCTGCTGCTCATCGACGACCATAGCCGGTACATGTGGGTGGAGCTCCTTCGCTCCAAGGACGAGGCCATGGCTGCCATCGTCAAGGTCCAAGCAGCTGCGGAGAACGAGTGCGGGCACAAGCTTCGTGTGCTGCGCACCGACTGGGGCGGCGAGTTCACCTCGGCGACCTTCTACGAGCACTGCGCAGAGACCGGCGTGCAACGTCACCTCACCGCTCCCTACACACCTCAACAGAACAATGTCGTGGAGAGGCGGAACCAGACGGTGCTGGGGATGGCGAGGAGCATGCTCAAGGACAAGCAAGTTCCGAACCTGTTCTGGGGAGAGGCAGTGCTCACTGCGGCATTCATCCTCAACCGCAGCTTCACAAGGAGTGTCGATGGCATGACGCCATTTGAGGCATGGCACGGGCGAAAACCCGACGTGCGGTTCCTCCGCGTGTTCGGGTGCGTCGGCCACGTCAAGGTCACGCGCCCTCACCTGCAGAAGCTGGACGACAGGAGTGCCCCGATGGTGTTCGTGGGATACGCGGAGGGCTCCAAGGCATACAAGATGTACGATCCCACCACAAAGCGCGTGCATGTCTCGCGAGACGTTGTCTTTGACGAGGACGCGCGGTGGAGCTGGGAGAAGCCAGGAGAAGCTCCGTCCAGCAGCTCCTTCACCGTGGAGTACCCTGCAAACATCACGCGAGCCGTGGCGTCCCGGCAAGCAGCGCCCCGCCCCGGCACTCCTACGACACCTACCTCAGCCACTCCGGTGGTATTTTCTGCCATTCCAAGTATATACTTCATGTGCTACCTTTAAACAATTCAAAACTTATTACTTCTTATTTGTGTCAATGTTTTATAGCTCATGAGGAAGTATGTGGTGTTTTATCTTTCGGTCTTGTTAGGCAGCCTCCACTAATGGACTAGTGGCTTCATCCACTTATCCTATAATTTTGCAATAAGAGCCGGCAACGGGGTTCCCGGCCCCAATTAATCAATTTTCATTAATAATTCTCTTCACATGTTTTGCCTCTGATTCATCGAGTAAGCAACTTAATTTTGCAATAGACACTCCTCCATGGTATGAGATTGTTGGAAGGCACCCGAGGATTCGGTTAGCCATGGCTTGTGTAAGCAAAGGTTGGGGGAGTGTCATCCTTAAATAAACTAAAGTACATGTGTAAACAAAAGAGAAGAGGGATGATCTACCTTGCTGGTAGAGGTAACGTCCTTCATGGGAGCCGCTCTTTGGAGGTCTCGTTTGGCAAGGGGGTTAGAGTACCCGCTACCAGTCGTTGACAACAACAAACACCTCTCAAAACTTTACTTTTATTCTCTTTATATGATTTCAAAACTGAAAAAGCTCTAGCACATGATTTAATCCTTGCTTCCCTCTGCGAAGGGCCTGTCTTTTACTTTATGTTGAGTCAGTAAACCTATTCCCCTCCATCTCAAGCAAGCATTTGAGTTGTTGTGATCAAACTATTATATTGTGATTTGCTTCATCATGTTTTTACTCTTTCTTGTTTAGTACAAGTTTTACCTGAATGATTATAGCTTTGAAAGTCATCAATTATTAACATGATTGAGTATGCAAGTTTACCATAAGCTTTAATATGAGAGCGCTGCTCAATAGATAAGTATAATCTGTTAACTATTCTCTGACCAAGAACAAAGTTTGCCATCACCAATTATGATTTCTTATGCACCTTTATTTGTGACTACCTTATACTTGTTTCAAGTTGAGTTATATGAGGAAGTTGTTTACTATAATGTCTTGTGTGAATGAATATGATGCTTCTTGTCCGTATTTTGTTTATCGACTCTTTACTCCATAAACATGCGGTCATGTTTACCGAGTTCAGTTTCGCTTGGGGACAAGCGAAGTCTAAGCTTGGGGGAGTTGATACGTCCAATTTGCATCACTATTTTATATCATAATTTGCTGTTATTCATTGATATATTTCATATTGGGACACAATACTTATGTTATTTCATCTATTTTGCATGTTTCATGATTATTTGGAGATCGAGCACCGGAGCCGGGATTCTCGCTGGAAAAAGCACCGCCGGGATGCAATATTTCGGAAGATCAACTGTGGAAGGAAGTTTTACCAAAAATCCTATTTTTCCAGATGACGAAGGAAGCCAGAAGGGGGAGCCAGCTGGACCCATGGTGGGCCCACACCATAGGGTGGCGCGCGCCACCATGTGGTGTGGGGCCCCCACAGCCTCTTTCGCCTCCTTTTCTTCGCGAAACCCTTCGTCCCGAAGACCTAAGCCACAGAGGAATCCTCACGAAGGGTTACAGCCGCCTCGCGGGGTGGAGAACACCGAGAGAAAAGAGTTCTCCGGCGGGCAGGAATCCGCCGGGGAAATTCCCTCCCGGAGGGGGAAATCGACGCCATCGTCACCGCCATCGAGCTGGACATCATCTCCATCACCATCATCATCATCTCCACCATCATCACCGCCATCTCCACCGCTGGACATCGTCACCGCTGTAGCAATTTGGGTTTGATCTTGATTGTTTGATAGGGGAAACTCTCCCGATGCTGATTTCTACTTGTTATTGATGCTATTGAGTGAAACCATTGAACCAAGGTTTATGTTCAGATTGTTATTCATCATCATATCACCTCTGATCATGTTCCATATGATGTCTCGTGAGTAGTTCGTTTAGTTCTCGAGGACATGGGTGAAGTCTAAATGTTAGTAGTGAATTATGGTTGAGTAATATTCAATGTTATGATATTTAAGTTGTGGTGTTATTCTTCTAGTGGTGTCGTGTGAACGTCGACTACACGACACTTCACCATTTATGGGCCTAGGGGAATGCATCTTGTACTCGTTTGCCAATTGCGGGGTTGCCGGAGTGACAGAAACCTAAACCCCGTTGGTATATCGATGCGAGGAGGGATCGCAGGATCTCGAGTTTAAGGTTGTGGTTAGATTTATCTTAATTACTTTCTTGTAGTTGCGGATGCTTGCAAGGGGTATAATCACAAGTATGTATTAGTCCTAGGAAGGGCGGTACATTAGCATAGGTTCACCCACACAACACTTATCAAAACAATGAAGATTAATCAATCGTATGTAGCGAAAGCACTAGACTAAAATCCCGTGTGTCCTCGAGAACGTTTGGTCATTATAAGTAAACAAACCGGCTTGTCCTTTGTGCTAAAAAGGATTGGGCCACTCGCTGCAATTATTTCTCTCGCATTTTACTTACTTGTACTTTATTCATCTGTTACATCAAAACCCCCGAATACTTGTCTGTGAGCATTTACAGTGAATCCTTCATCAAAACTGCCTGTCAACACCTTCTGCTCCTCGTTGGGATCGACATTCTTACTTATCGAAGATACTACGATACACCCCCTATACTTGTGGGTCATCAATTGGGACAAAATTTAAAAACTCAGCCATGCCTCTAGTACCTTCCGTGGAGTACAAGTCATGGTGAAAATTTCTACCCATGCCACTCATTTCCTGGCAATCTGTGGTGAAAGTTCCGTCATGACATTTCCACCTCCCAATATAGTTTCTTTTCTTTCACTTGCTTGATCGCAGTTGAAAATTTCAGGTATTACGATTCCCTTCAGCAAACCATTGCACACGAGACCTTTGGCGCCACATAGTTTCCTCCTTGTGATTCAGCTCCACCAAACATTCTTTATATGTTGATCCGACACGGTCATGCTGTCATCATAGATTCTCCAACTGAGCCCTGAGCGCTTATTGACATAGCATTGCTAGCGAGTGGTCCGATGCAACAACTGTAAGGTGTGACAGAGTGGCTAGCGGGTCCCGCGAGCTCCAACTCGTGGTGGCTAGCACGTGATCCAACCTGACTCTGCAGTATGTGCCACCCACAACTCGTTTTTCAAAACTCCATGAGTTTCCTCGTAGCCTAGGTCCATCAGCTCGCAAAAATCAAATGTTTCTCTGAACGCCTAGGTATTTTTGTATGGTATGGCTACATCGGCAAGACGAGTCAGCCTGATTGCATAAGGTACGATACTACACCATTGTTAGCTTAGTGCTATGCCAAAAAAGAAATCAGTTAGTTGTTAAAAAGCGGAACATTTCAGTCAAAAAAGGCAGAACATTTATCTATGTGAACCAAGCAGAGTGCAGATCGGTTTATATTGGTGAGTAGTAGAAGCGAGGCTACCGAAACCCAATTTAAAGCATAGACACGTTTTCAATTTATTATTGAACCAATTGTAACTTGTTAGCCATTCGACCATAAAAATGGTAAGCATCATGTCAGCCTATCAATTTATACTTTTCAAGTTTTAATAAATATATACTAGAAACTACTCTAAGATATTTGTTAGGTCGTATGCTCTAGAGATCTTTACTATAAATACGCATACACATTTTATTTTGTGAAATTGCTAAAAATAACTCAGAAAATAATATTTGTTATGAATACAGTTTTTTTAAGATACTAATTACAATTGTAGAATAAAGAACATTGCACCTAACATTTAGCGAAATTTTTGTGTTGTTAAGTATGCCAATAAAATATAGACATTATAATCATGTAGCCTAAAACAAATCTTTTCGGAAAAGATAAAAAAGTTTTGTATAATTTGTCATTATTTTATTTTGCCCAGGAGATCAAATTGTGAAAATTAAAAATTGTATAAAAGTAATGATAATTTTATAAAAGTAGTAAGCCCAATGCGATACCAGGGGTGAAAGAAAGCATATGGTAAAAATATGAAGATATTTGTTTCTCCAATCTTTCTAATGTGGCTATTGATTCTTGTGAATCTTTCAGTAACTGATAGTGGGAGACATAAGTTGAGCTATAAGCATAGTTTTAAAAACCGGACCGATGACCGAACCGGTAAGGCTATCGGTTTAGGTTTTTACCGGTCGGACCACTGGTTCACCGGTTTATTATCTGGTTTTTTAAGATATAGAGTAGTATATTTTACTTATAAATACTGCAGTAAATAAATAATCATGTAGACAAATATATTTTAGACTTGCAAATTTTTATAATAATTTATAAAGTAGTCAACAACTTACCAACTTTGCCATGTCTAATACAGCCAAGCACCTAACACACGCTCGTGTAATTCATTTTTTTGCATTCAGCAATGCTAAAAGGTAGCAAATCTAGCGTACAGAACATGCACGTATGCCATGCGGCGTAAAAAGGCAAAGCCCCTATCGTGTGACCTATGTATAAAACAAACTGCTATCTTCTCTAGTCATCAAACAATTATAGCTCAATTGAGCCACGGTTCGTCCGGTTTTCACTGGATCAGGTGCGCGAGCGGTCTAGTGCGCTAAAAAGACCGGTGAAGGGCTTGGTTAATTTTTCACGCGAAGTAATGCTTCTACCGGTTGGACCGACGATTCAGAGTTCCGGTTTTCTTCCAAAACCGCCTGTTGAGCCGCGGTTCGTCCAGTTTTCACTGGGTCAGGTGCGCGAGCGGTCTAGTGCGCCAAAAAGACCGGTGAAGGGCTTGGTTCCGGTTTTTTTTGGTTCAACCGGCGGTCCGGTCCGGTTTTTAGAACTATGGCTATAAGTGCAATGTGCATGGAAGATTTTGATTATGTGATACTTTTTAGTTGTGTGTTGCCCACTGATTCATTTTAGTTGTTTGATGTTTATGTGAGTCCATACAATTTTTAGCTGTTGCCTTATATATCAAAACTTTCAAAAATATTAGTTATAATATGCATTCTTGCATATACATGGTATGTACTCATGTAGTTCTTTACACATTCAAACAAGTCATCGCAAAAATGAGCAAACTTGGTTGTATTGCAACTTACAAATCAACTCCTTATATTAGGTCATCATCTTCACAAAGAATTCACCCCCTTACCGAAAAGACCCATAGCAGACCCTTATCTTACCATATTCCTCCATCCTAGGTGACAAGATCATCATCGTGATACACAATCCACCCCCTTCCCTAAAAGACCCATGGCAGGCCATCATCTTAACATATTTCTCTATTCGCCAGGATTGAGAAGCGCTAATTTCGTTGAAAACTAGTTTCAGTTAGTTTTGAAAACTTAATAAGTGACGGAAATAATTGAACCTAATCTTTGTTAGAGGATCACTTATTTCCGTCAAAACTTGGTGATCTGGACGTCAGTTCAAACAAGAAATGGTCCTAGGGCATAATTAAAGGGGGTAAGGTGGGTAGAGTTCATCAAGAGAAGGCGGTGGCTGGGCAAACACTGGCACAGACATGTCATGCAACGCCGGGCCGGCCGGCCGGGACCGAACCCACACGGACCGTGCGTGCATGCACATGCGCGACGTACGTGGTCCGGCGAGGCAGCCGCGAAGAAAACCGGCAGAAAAGCTGCGGGCGATTTGTCGCCGTCCAAGCTCTCGCATCACATGCATGGCCGGCGTGCTTTTGTCGTCCGTCCGTCCGATCATGCTCGCGCTAGGTGGTGCAGCTACTGGTCCACGCTCGAGTTGCCGCCGTGACGTCGTGTGGTCTCTCTCTCTGTCCCTTGGTCGATCGATCTCCAGGTCCAGGCCCCATGCAAGCACGACATGACGACCACCACGAGTTCTTAGAATTGTGCAGAACAGAGATCGAGGTTGAAGCTTCGTTCATGTCCGTTGATTGTGTGTTCATAGTCCATAGCATGCGTGATTGTTAGATTGCACATATTGTATTTACAGTAGGACTGTATTGTAATTGTAACCTAACCCTAGGCCTCTGGCCTATTATATAAACACCGGAATCCCACGTCATTATACGTGCGAGGCTTCCCCCAAAACCCTTCTACATGGTATCAAACTAATCTCGGTCCTACCCTAGCCGCCGCCCCCTACCAACCCTAGCCGTCGCCGCCTCTTCGGCCGTCGCCGCTTTAGGTCGGGCCGCCGCCAACCCTAGCCCCACCCCACCTTCCGCTGCCATGGAGCTCACCGCCCTCACCGACGGGACCTCCTCTGCCCCTGCGGCCGCTTCGGCCGCCGCGATCGTCCCCGCCGGCTCCCCGCGTCACGCCGGGCCCGTGCTGCTCTCCTTCGCCGCCGGGAACTACTCCAAGTGGTGCATCTACATGCACGCTTCCCTGGGCCGCTCCGGCTACCTCGGCCACGTCGATGGCACCGTCGCCGCCCCCACCGACGCTGCGTGGGCCACCACCGACTACACCGTCCTCAACCACCTCCACGCCGCCATCGACGAAGACGTCGCGGACATGATCCTTGCGGGGAATCAAACTGCGCGTCAGCTGTGGCTCGCGGCACGCGACCTCTTCACCGTGAACAAGGCGAACAAAGCCATCTACCTTGACAATGACTTTCGCCAGCTTGTGCAGGGATCCCTCTCCATCCACGAGTACTGTCGCCGCCAGAAGCACCTCGCCGATGCGCTCTCCGACAACGACTCTCCCGTGAGCGACCACGCCCTCGTCCTCAACACCCTGCGCGGCCTTGGCCCTCGCTTCGCCTCCGCCGCCACGGTCATCTCCATGACCGACCCGCTGATACGTCTCCGACGTATCGATAATTTCTTATGTTCTATGCCATATTATTGATGATACCTACATGTTTTATGCACACTTTATGTCATATTCGTGCATTTTCTGGAACTAACCTATTAACAAGATGCCGAAGTGCCGATTCGTTGTTTTCTGCTGTTTTTGGTTTCGAAATCCTAGTAACGAAATATTCTCGGAATCGGACGAAATCAAGACCCAGTGTTCCTATTTTCACCGGAAGCATCCAGAACACCCGGGAAGGACCGAGAGGGGCACCGGGCCCCCGGACCATAGGACGGCGTGGCCCGGGCCCCGGCCGCGCCGCCATATGGTGTGGCCACCCCTTCGACCCTCCTGCGCCGCCTCTTCGCCTATATAAAGCCTCCGTCGCGAAAACCCCGATGCGAAAAACCACGATACGGAAAACCTTCCGGAGCCGCCGCCATCGTGAAACCAAGATCCGGGGGATAGGAGTCTCTGCTCCGGCACCTGCCGGAGCGGGGAAGTGCCCCGGAAGGCTTCTCCATCGACACCGCTGCCATCTCCACCGCCATCTTCATCACCGCTGCTGCTCCCATGAGGAGGAGTAGTTCTCCATCGAGGCTCGGGGCTGTACCGGTAGCTATGTGGTTCATCTCTCTCCTATGTACTTCAATACAATAATCTCATGAGCTGCCTTACATGATTGAGATTCATATGATGATGCTTGTAATCTAGATGTCACTATGCTAGTCAAGAGAGTTTTACTTATGTGATCTCCGGAGACTCCTTGTCCCACGTGTGTAAAGGTGACAGTGTGTGCACCGTGTGGGTCTCTTAGGCTATATTTCACTGAATACTTACTCACTCGTTATGAATGGCGTAGTGAAGTGCTTATTTATATCTCTTTATGATTGCAATGTGTTTTGTATCACAATTTATCTATGTGCTACTCTAGTGATGTGTTATTAAAGTAGTTTTATTCCTCCCGCACGGTGTAATGGTGACGAGTGTGTGCATCCGTGTTAGTACTTGGCGTATGCTATGATCATGATCTCTTGTAGATTGTGAAGTTAACTATTGCTATGATAGTATTGATATGATCTATTCCTCCTACGTGGCGTGAAGGTGACGAGTGTGCATGCTATGTTAGTACTTGGTTTAGTCGTGTTGATCTTTCTTGCACTCTAAGGTTATTTAAATATAAACATTGAATTGTGGAGCTTGTTAACTCCGGCATTGAGGGTTCGTGTAATCCTACGCAATGTGTTCATCATCCAACAAGAGTGTAGAGTATGCATTTATCTATTCTGTTATGTGATCAATGTTGAGAGTGTCCACTAGTGAAAGTCTATTCCCTAGGCCTTGTTCCTAAATATCGCTATCGCTGCTTGTTTATCGTTTTACTCGCGTTACTACTGTCTGCGTTACTACTCGCTTGTTTACTCGTCCTGGGCAAAGCACTTTTCCGGTGCCGTTGCTACTACTTATTCATACCACCTGTATTTCACTATCTCTTCGCCGAACTAGTGCACCTATTAGGTGTGTTGGGGACACAAGAGACTTCTTGCTTTGTGGTTGCGGGGTTGCATGAGAGGGATATCTTTGACCTCTTCCTCCCCGAGATCGATAAACCTTGGGTGATCCACTTAAGGGAAACTTGCTCGCTGTTCTACAAACCTCTGCTCTTGGAGGCCCAACACTGTCTACAAGAATAGAAGCTCCCGTAGACATCAAGCACTTTTCCGGCGCCGTTGCCGGGGAGGAAAGGTAAAAAGGCACTCATACTTCGGTTCCGGGTAACGATACTTTTCTGGCGCTATTGTGTTTGTGCTCGAAGCTATTTCCTTTAGATCCTGCAATTGCATCTTTTTTGTTTCTTGTTTACACTAGTTTGGCATAATGGACAACAATGAGCTTCTTATTCTATTTCCTGACTTAAAACATGGATTGTTTGATGCGAAAATTTAAAAACCTATGAAATCTTATTTGCATGCTGGTAGTAATATTAGTATGAACGCTTTGAACACCATTGTTGATAATAATATAGAAAGTTCTAAGCTTGGGGAAGCTGGTTTTCATGATCTTTTTAGTCCCCCAAGCATTGAGGAGAAAATTTTCTTTGAAGATACTTTGCCTCCTATTTATGATGATTATAATAGTGGTCTTTTGGTACAACCTACTATGGAGAGTAAATTTTATTGTGATTATACTATGCCTCCTACACTTGATGAGAATAATAATGATAGCTACTTTGTTGAATTTGCTCCCACTATTACTAATAAAATTGATTATGCTTATGTGGAGAGTAATAATTTTATGCATGAGACTCATGATAAGAATGCTTTATGTGATAGTTATATTGTTGAGTTTGCTCATGTTGCTACTGAAAGTTATTATGGGAGAGGAAAATATGGTTGTAGAAATTTTCATGTTACTAAAACACCTCTCTATGTGCTGAAATTTTTGATGCTACACTTGTTTTATCTTCCTATGCTTGTTACTTTGCTCTTCATGAACTTGTTTATTTACAAGATTCCTATGCATATGAAGCATGTTAGACTTAAATGTGTTTTGAATTTGACTCTTGATGCTCTCTTTTGCTTCAACTACTATTTCTTGCGAGTGCATCATTAAAACTGCTGAGCCCATCTTAATGGCTATAAAGAAAGAACTTCTTGGGAGATAACCCATGTATTTATTTTGCTACAGTACTTTGTTTTATATTTGTGTCTTGGAAGTTGTTTACTACTGTAGCAACCTCTCATTATCTTAGTTTTATGTTTTGTTGTGCCAAGTAAAGTCTTTGATAGTAAAGTAAATACTAGATTTGGATTACTGCGCAGTTCCGGATTTCTTTGCTGTCACGAATCTGGGTCTAATTCTCTGTAGGTAACTCAGAAAATTATGCAAATTTACGTGAGTGATCCTCAGATATGTACGCAACTTTCATTCAATTTGGGCATTTTCATTTGAGCAAGTCTGGTGCCCTTTTAAAATTCGTCTTTACGGACTGTTCTGTTTTGACAGATTCTGCCTTTTATTTCGCATTGCTTCTTTCGTTGTGTTGGGTGGATTTCTTTGTTCCATTACCTTCCGAGTAGCTTTGAGAAATGTCCAGAAGTGTTAAGAATGATTGTGTCACCTCTGAACATGTGAGTTTTTGATTATGCACTAACCCTCTAATGAGTTTGTTTCGAGTTTGGTGTGGAGGAAGTTTTCAAGGGTCAAGAGAGGAGGATGATATACTATGATCAAGGAGAGTGAAAGCTCTAAGCTTGGGGATGCCCGGTGGTTCACCCCTGCATATTCTAAGAAGACTCAAGCGTCTAAGCTTGGGGATGCCCAAGGCATCCCCTTCTTCATCGACAAATTATCGGGTTCCTTCTCTTGAAACTATATTTTTATTCGGCCACATCTTATGTACTTTACTTGGAGCGTCTCGTGTGCTTTTGTTTTTGTTTTTGTTTGAATAAATGCTTGTGTGGGAGAGAGACACGCTCCGCTGGTTCATATGAACACATGTGTTCTTCGCTTTATCTTTTAGTGTTCATGGCGAAGTTTCACCTTCGTTAAATTGTTATATGGTTGGAATTGGAAAATACTACATGTAGTAATTCTAAAATGTCTTGGATAATTTGATACTTGGCAATTGTTGTGCTCATGTTTAAGCTCTTGCATCATATACTTTGCACCCATTAATGAAGAAACATTTAGAGCTTGCTAATTTGGTTTGCATATGTGGTTTCTCTAGAGTCTAGATAATATCTAGTATTGAGTTTTGAACAACAAGGAAGACGGTGTGGAGTCTTATAATGTTTACAATATGTATTTTATGTGAGTTTTGCTGTACCGTTCATCCTTGTGTTTGTTTCAAATAACCTTGCTAGCCTAAACCTTGTATCGAGAGGGAATACTTCTCATGCATCCAAAATCCTTGAGCCAACCACTATGCCATTTGTGTCCACCATACCTACCTACTACATGGTATTTCTCCGCCATTCCAAAGTAAATTGCTTGAGTGCTACCTTTAAATAATTCAAAATTTATCACCTCTTATTTGTGTCAATGTTTTATAGCTCATGAGGAAGTATGTGGTGTTTTATCTTTCGATCCTGTCATTTACTTCTGACAGACTTTCACAATGGACTAGTGGCTTCATCCACTTATCCAATAATTTTGCAAAAAGAGTCGGCAATGGGGTTCCCAGCCTCGATTAATTAACTTGCATTAATGATTCTCTTCACATGTTTTGCTCGATTCATCGGTAAGCAACTTAATTTTGCAAATAGACACTCCTTCATGGTATGTGATTGTTGGAAGGCACCCGAGGATTCGGTTAGCCATGGCTTGTGTAAGCAAAAGGTTGGGAGGAGTGTCATCCATAAATAAAGAAAAACTAAACTAAAGTACATGTGTAAACAAAAGAGAAGGGGATGATCTACCTTGCTGGTAGAGATAACGTCCTTCATGGGAGCCGCTCTTGAAAGTCCGGTTGATGAGGTAGTTAGAGTGCCCACTACCATTCGTTGACAACAACAAACACCTCTCAAAATTTTACTTTTATGCTCTCTTTATGTTTTCAAAACCAAAGCTCTAGCACAAATATAGCAATCGATGCTTTCCTCTTTGAAGGACCATTCTTTTTACTTTTATGTTGAGTCAGTTCACCTATCTCTCTCCACCTCAAGAAGCAAACACTTGTGTGAACTGTGCATTGATTCCTACATATTTGCATATTGCACTTGTTATATTACTCTATGTTGACAATTATCCATGAGATATACATGTTACAAGTTGAAAGCAACCGCTGAAACTTAATCTTCCTTTGTGTTGCTTCAATACCTTTACTTTGATTTATTGCTTTATGAGTTAACTCCTATGCAAGACTTATTAATACTTGTCTTGAAGTACTATTCATGAAAAGTCTTTGCTTTATGATTCACTTGTTTACTCATGTCATTACCATTGTTTTGATCGCTGCATCCACTACATATGTTTACAAATAGTAAGATCAAGGTTATGATGGCATATCACTTCAGAAATTATCTTTGTTATCGTTTTACCCTGCTCGGGACGAGCGTAACTAAGCTTGGGGATGCTTGATACGTCTCCGACGTATCGATAATTTCTTATGTTCTATGCCATATTATTGATGATACCTACATGTTTTATGCACACTTTATGTCATATTCGTGCATTTTCCGGAACTAACCTATTAACAAGATGCCGAAGTGCCGATTCTTGTTTTCTCGCTGTTTTTGGTTTCAGAAATCCTAGTAACGAAATATTCTCGGAATCGGACGAAATCAAGACCCGGGTTCCTATTTTCACCGGAAGCATCCGAACACCCGGGAAGGACCGGAGGGGGGCACTGGGCCCCCGGACCATAGGCCGGCGCGGCCCAGGCCCCGGCCGCGCCGCCATATGGTGTGGCCACCCCTTCGACCCTCCTGCGCCGCCTCTTCGCCTATATAAAGCCTCCGTCGCGAAAACCACGATGCGAAAAACCACGATACGGAAAACCTTCCCGAGCCGCCGCCATCGTGAAGCCAAGATCCGGGGGACAGGAGTCTCCGTTCCGGCACCCTGCCGGAGCGGGGAAGTGCCCCGGAAGGCTTCTCCATCGACACCGCTGCCATCTCCACCGCCATCTTCATCACCGCTGCTTGCTCCCATGAGGAGGGAGTAGTTCTCCATCGAGGCTCGGGGCTGTACCGGTAGCTATGTGGTTCATCTCTCTCCTATGTACTTCAATACAATAATCTCATGAGCTGCCTTACATGATTGAGATTCATATGATGATGCTTGTAATCTAGATGTCACTATGCTAGTCAAGAGAGTTTTACTTATGTGATCTCCGGAGACTCCTTGTCCCACGTGTGTAAAGGTGACAGTGTGTGCACCGTGTGGGTCTCTTAGGCTATATTTCACAGAATACTTACTCACTGTTATGAATGGCGTAGTGAAGTGCTTATTTATATCTCTTCATGATTGCAATGTGTTTTGTATCACAATTTATCTATGTGCTACTCTAGTGATGTGTTATTAAAGTAGTTTGATTCCTCCTGCACGGTGTAATGGTGACAGTGTGTGCATCCGTGTTAGTACTTGGCGTATGCTATGATCATGATCTCTTGTAGATTGTGAAGTTAACTATTGCTATGATAGTATTGATATGATCTATTCCTCCTACGTGGCGTGAAGGTGACAGTGTGCATGCTATGTTAGTACTTGGTTTAGTCGTGTTGATCTTTCTTGCACTCTAAGGTTATTTAAATATGAACATTGAATTGTGGAGCTTGTTAACTCCGGCATTGAGGGTTCGTGTAATCCTACGCAATGTGTTCATCATCCAACAAGAGTGTAGAGTATGCATTTATCTATTCTGTTATGTGATCAATGTTGAGAGTGTCCACTAGTGAAAGTCTATTCCCTAGGCCTTGTTCCTAAATATCGCTATCGCTGCTTGTTTACTTGTTTTCTTGCGTTACTACTGCTGCGTTACTACTACTTGTTTACTCGTCCTGGGCAAAGCACTTTTCTCGGTGCCGTTGCTACTACTTATTCATACCACCTGTATTTCACTATCTCTTCGCCGAACTAGTGCACCTATTAGGTGTGTTGGGGACACAAGAGACTTCTTGCTTTGTGGTTGCGGGGTTGCATGAGAGGGATATCTTTGACCTCTTCCTCCCTGAGATCGATAAACCTTGGGTGATCCACTTAAGGGAAACTTGCTGCTGTTCTACAAACCTCTGCTCTTGGAGGCCCAACACTGTCTACAAGAATAGAAGCTCCAGTAGACATCACCCGCTGCCCACCTTCCTCCGCACCAGGGCCATGCTCCTGATGGAGGAGATGCAGCAGGCCAACGCGGCGGCCACCTCCGCCAACACCGCCCTCGTCGCCCAGGCCCGCGGTCCCGCCTCTTCATGCCCCGGCCACGGCTGCCGCGGTGACGGTCCCGCCCCTGGTGCGGGCGCCGGGAAAGGCAAGCAGCCGGCCAAGCAGAAGGGCCGCACTGGCGGACGCCAGGGTGGAGGCGCCACCCAGGGCACCCAACCCGCCCGCACGCCAGCCCCTACCGGCCCGTGGGTCTGCTTCTCCCCGGGTGCTGGCCAGTGGCGCGCCCCCTCCTCTGGACAGGGCATCCTGGGCCCTCGGCCCCAGGCCTACAACGCCACCGCGCCGTCGACCTCGGCGACTACATGGGACAGCTCGGCTCTCATCGCCGCCCTCAACAACCTCGCGCTTCAGTAAGGTGGTTGGGTCATGGACTCAGGCGCGTCCTCACACATGACCAACGACGATGGTAACCTCACTCGTTCCTCCCACCTTTGCACTCCTCACTTCGTCACCGTCGGGGATGGCACCACCATCCCCATCACCTCTTCTGGTTTCATCTCCTTTCGCACACCTTCTGGTCACGTCTTTCGACTCAACCATGTACTCCTAGTACCGCACATTATTCGCAATTTGCTTTCGGTTCGCAAGTTTACCCACGATAATATGTGTTCCATTGAGTTTGACGCCTTTGGTTTCTCTGTGAAGGACCTGAATGATTCTTCGCTGCAATAGTGACGGAGATCTCTACACCTTTCCCGGGAGGAGCAGCTTTCGCCGTTCTCCCTCCACCGCTTTGGTCGTCACCGCCACCGCCGAGCTATGGCACCAGCGTCTTGGCCATCCTGGGCATGATGCCATGTCGGCTCTTCAGCGTCTAGATTTTATCAAGTGTGATAAATTTAGTCGTACTCGGGTGTGTCATGCATGTCAACTTGGCAAGCACGTCTGTTTACCGTTTCGTCAGTCTACTACCGCGTCTAGTGCCATCTTTGATTTAATACATTGTGATTTGTGGACATCTCCAATTATAAGCACCTCTGGTTTTCGATATTATCTTGTCATTGTCGATGACTACTCTCACTTTTATTGGTCTTTTCCACTTCGCAACAAGTCTTGTACTGCCCGCACTCTCGAAACCTTCTTCGCTTATGCGCGCACGCAGTTTGGTGTTCCTATTCGCTCTCTCCAGACAGATAACGGTACCGAGTTCCTCAACAAGACTGTTGATACTCTCCTCACCACCCACGGCACCGCCTTGCGGCTGTAATGCCCATACACCTCCCAGCAGAACGGTAAAGCCGAGCGTGCCATTCGTACCATTAATGATACTATGCGCACCCTTATGTTCCAGGCTCACATCCCGCACCCTTATGTTCCAGGCTCACATCCCAGGGCCGAGGCTCTGGCTACTGTCACATACTTGCTTAATCGCCGTCCTAGTACAGCCATAAACTCCCAAGTTCCCTACACACGTCTCCATGATCGTCCTCCCACATACACTGATCTTCGAGTCTTCGGTTGCCTTTGTTATCCTAACATCGCTTCCACCGCTCCACACAAGCTCAGTGCACGTTCCATGGCATGTGTCTTTCTTGGGTATCCCTCCAACCATCGTGGTTACCGCTGCCTTAACCCTGTCACTGGGAGAATTCTCTCTCACGACACGTTGTATTCGATGAGACGGTTTTTCCTTTTCAGCATGCAACTTCGTCATCCGCGCCTGCGCCTCCTGCGCCGCGTGGACTCGACGACCTCTTCAGCACGCCGACCGTGCCACCACCGCGCGCCCCTGTGCCGGCCCCGAGTGCGCCCGCCCCGGCCGCGAGCGCCCCTGCCTCACCGACGCCTCGACGATCCGCGCAGCCGGTTGCCAGGCCGGCCAGACCGGGCCCTGTGCCGGTCACACCGGCGCACCTGCCGGTCCAACCGGACCCGCCGCCTCGCCGCGCCGAGCAGCTGGTTCCCAGGCCGGCCCGACCGGGCCCTGTGCCGGTCACGCCGGCGCCCAGGCCGGTCCAACCGGACCCTGCCCCGGCCGCCAATGCTGCCCCGGCGGCCTCCTCGAGTGGGGCCTCCAACCCTCGCCGTACGCGCTCCGGACGCCAAGTGCGTCCCGTGGACATGCTCAACCTCTCCGCCGTGGACTCCGTTCCCGACGTCGTCCCCACCACCTTTCGCCAGGCAATGCAGGATCCTCAGTGGCGTGCTGCCATGTCTGATGAGTACCAGGCTCTCGTCAACAACAACACTTGGTCCCTTGTTCCTCGCCCTCCGCGGGCCAACATCGTCACTGGCAAGTGGATCTTCGTCAGAAGTTCCACTCGGATGGCACCCTTGCGCGCAACAAGGCCCGATGGGTCGTTCGCGAGTACTCTCAGCGCCCCGGCATCGACTACGAGGAGACGTTCAGCCCTGTTGTCAAGCCTGCTACGATTCGTCTTGTTCTTCACATTGCCGTCTCCAGTTCCTGGCCCATACGGCAGCTTGATGTGAAGAATGCGTTCATGCATGGCTCCCTGGATGAGGTGGTCTACTATCAGCAGCCCCCTGGGTTTGTTGATGCCTCTCGCCCTGACCACGTCTGTCGCCTCCACAAGTCCCTGTACGGCTTGAAGCAGGCCCCTCGCGCCTGGTACCACCGGTTCGCCTCCTACATCGCCACTCTGGGATTTGTTGCTTCCGCCACGGACACGTCTCTATTTGTCCTCCACTCTGCGGCAGATACGGCATACTTACTGCTCTATGTGGACGACATCATTGTCACCGCCTCGTCGACGAGCCTTCTTGAGGGGCTCCTTGCGCGTCTCCATAGCGAGTTCGCCATGACTGATCTCGGGGACCTCCACTACTTTCTGGGTATGAAGGTCAGCCGGTCCTCGGCTGGTCTCTTTCTGTCACAGCGACAATATGCTCTGGATATTCTACAGCGGGCTGGCATGTCTGACTGTCACCCCTCACCTACACCGGTCGACACGTCCTCGAAGCTCTCTGCTTCCGACGGCGAGCTTCTTCCCGACGCCACCGACTACAGGAGCATCATGGGCGGACTTCAGTATCTCACACTGACGCGCCCCGATCTCTCCTACGCTGTTCAGCAGGCATGTCTTCACATGCATGCTCCGCGCAGTCTCACTTGGCTCTCGTGAAACGTGTTCTGCGGTATGTTCGGGGTACACTGGAGTTTGGTCTCCAGCTCCACGCCTCCTCGTCGACCGCCCTTGTAGCTTACTCCGACGCCGACTGGGCCGGCTGTTCGGACTCGCGCCGCTCCACCTCCGGTTACTGCGTCTACTTCGGTGATAGTCTCATCTCTTGGTCCTCCAAGCGACAGACCACCGTGTCCCGTTCCTCTGCAGAGGCTGAGTACCGCGCCGTCGCCCACGCCGTCGCCGAGTGCTGTTGGCTCCGCCAGTTGCTCCAGAAACTTCATCGCCCCCTGAGCTCTGCCACGGTTGTCTACTGTAACAACGTCTCCGCCATCTACATGTCCTCGAATCCGGTGCAACATAAACGTACCAAGCACATTGAGATAGACATCCACTTCGGTCCGCGAGAAGGTGTCCTTGGGAGAGGTCCGTGTTCTGCATGTTCCGTCCCCCCACCAGTTCGCGGATGTCATGACGAAGGGATTACCGAGTCAGCTCTTCCTCGACTTTCGGTCCAGTCTCAACGTCCGAGAACCTCCCGCTGGGACTGCGGGGGGTGTTAGATTGCACATATTGTATTTACAGTAGGACTGTATTGTAATTGTAACCTAACCCTAGGCCTCTGGCCTATTATATAAACACCGGAACCCCACGTCATTCCCCCAAAACCCTTCTACAGTGATGTGTCACATATGTCCTTGTATCCTAAACATGTATCACATACCTCGAGACACCCATTAAGCAAAATTAGAACGTGTATCCGGTCTAGCAAACTCTTAGCGAGCATCTCATGCACACACTACAGAAATTGTTACCGTCACCAATCTGTTGAGCAATCTTCAGAATAAATTTCTGAATAATCATTGTTGTTCCTGCTGACGATGTCGCCATAGCCCCAAAGAGCGCCACCACCCTGCGCGCATTCATCATCATGCGTCCGCCGCCGAGACCCCGCTGCACCATGCCATCGAGATCCACCGCCGTCAACACAGTAGCTGAAACAAAGCTCCACTAGAAGACCTCTCTAGGCATCACGTGTTTCAAGATGATGCCCCCAACAGGGAGAGCGACACAGTGTCGGCATTGTCCGATCCTAGAGACCTAGATCTAGGGTTTTCCCTCGAACCTCTAGGCATGAGGCGAGAGAATCCCAACAACATCACCTTGAACAAGGTGCGACTCTAAAGGATGTCACCGTCATCGGCTCTGACGGTGTCGGATCGTAAACCTCACCGACCCCCTACCTCGGTACCAAACTACGCACAGCAGCCAGAGGGGCCGAGCCACGGAAGGGGAAGGCCACCTCCACACCACCCACCATCGTCCTACCCGGAGAAGGCCTCAACGCTACCTGTCGCGTTGAAAGACGTCCTGACGTCCGCGGCTACGCCATATCCGGACCCAAAGGAGCCATCACGGTTGACCCATCGAACGAGGAGGCGGTTGGGAGCCCCCCCACGACAACGGGGGTGAAGAGGGGAGGCAACGACTTTTTTAGGGTTCCCTCGGTTGCCCCATAACAGCTACACGAGGAGACAGAGGGGGTAGAGCGGATCCATTACAATGCAACCATTTTACAGAACAACCATGCGATCCGCCCATGCAGTTGACCAATCGTTTACTTCTGGTATTGCCTTTTGAAATACTCCCTCTATGCTGAAATATAGTGCATATTAGTTCTAAAGTTAAATTGTGTAAACTTTGATCAAATTTATACTAAAAAATAGAATTATTTGGAATATCAAATCAATTCCACTAGAAATGTCATGTATTATATTTTACTCCATGGTATATAAAATTTAAAATTCTAGATATAAATAACTTTACCAATAAATTTGATCAAGGTTAGTGCAGTTTTTTTTTTTTTTTTTGAACAAGAAGTTAGTGCAGTTTGACTGTTTCTTTTTTGTTTGCTTCAAGATGATACAGCCAACAGTTACGGCCGGGATACGCATAACAAAAATACGTACATCTTAAATATTCTTCTTAACATAGGCTCTTAACATGTGACACAAAGGATGAAATAACTTAAGAGGACGGAAGAACAATAAGTAAATTACACCGTCATTCGTGCTGGATCAAATCTCAATTGGCTGATCGCTCTAGTTGACAACATGCCGATTTGTCTCAAACAAGCTCTAATTCGCATAGAATCTAAGGAAAATCATAACTTTTTTTTTTTGCCGATCACCGCACGGCAGAACGGAATATCCGTGAGAGTGCGAGACAATTGCACGATAGGCAGCTGCAAAGATGTCTCCACCACATGTACGCATGCATGTCACTGTTGTGCTGGGGAGAAGTTTCACCGAAACAAAGAGCATATGTGAAGGAAAAGATATCGATGGAACTCTTGCATTTTGTTACCATGCGACATCATGATTTTGCCGCACTGTTGTCTGTTTGAATGATTCCACACCCTCTGATAAATTAGTGACATAATCCTCGAATAATAATGTTCAGAGATAGAAACGCTAGAGCGGATATTCAGTACTCAATGGCAGATGCTTTCGAAGTCTCATGATTCGGGAAGCAATCTTGCACCGTACGATCAAAGCATGTCAATCGCACCGAGATCAAGTTCCAAAACTTTCAGAAGGTAAAAAATTGAAGGAATCTGAAAAGTGTAGGATTGGTATGGTCCGGCTCATTGATCATGTGGGAATGAAAACAATGGGAATTAGAGCATGGACGTCTGATACTATTGAGATGGAAAACATGGCAAGGGACTTTTCCAAGATCTTTATACTAAAGATGAAAACATCAACCCGGATATTATAACTGGGCTGCTTGATCGGTGCATTACTGATGGCATGAATTCGGACCTGTGTACACCTTTTTTCTGAAAAAGAGATGAGTGATGCTCTCTTCCAAATTGGTTCTCTTAAAGCCCCCGGGCCGGATGGTTTTCCAGCACGCTTTCTTCAGCGGAATTGGGGCCTCCTGCGTGACGATATTGTTAAGGCTGTTCAGCGTTTTTTCCATGATGGAGTTATGCCTGAGGAGGTCAATGATACTGCGATTGTGTTAATCCCAAAAAAGAATGATCCAGAGGAACTAAAGGATTTTCGTCCAATAAATTTATGTAATGTGATTTTCAAAGTGATATCGAAATATCTTGTGAATCGGCTTCGGCCTATTCTGCAGGACATCATCTCGCCGACCCAAAGTGCCTTTATTCCTGGACGTTTTATAACTGATAATGCACTCATGGCCTTTGAGTGTATCCATTCTATTCAGTCGGGTTCAGCTGCTCGGAGGAATTTTTGTGCGTATAAATTGGATATAGCTATATGATCGTGCGGATTGGAGTTTTCTCGAAGGGGTTTTAGCAAAATTGGGCTTTCATAGTCAGTGGATACAGTGGGTGATGGCGTGTGTCACCATGGTGCGGTTCTCGGTTCGCTTTAACAGACATATGTTGGACCCTTTCACCCTGTCCCGTGGTATCCGCCAAGGTGATCCTCTTTCTCCATACTTATTTCTCTTTGTTGCTGATGGTCTATCTTGTCTGATCAGGAAGGAAATAGAGAGCAATGCTCTTCGTTAATTTCACATCTGCCGCAGGGCATCAGACATTTCTCATTTGTTGCTTGCAGCTGACTGTCTTTTATTCTTTGAGGGGACTGTCGATCAAGGTGTGGTGGTCAAGTCTATTCTGGATAAATATGAACAAGACACGGGGCAGTTGGTGAGCTTGGGAAAATGTTCAATTATGTATGGCGACAAGTGCTCTCATGAGGTACAATTGGAACTGAAAGGAATTCTGAAATATGATACGGTTTGTTTCGAAGAGAAATATCTTGGTCTACCGGGAGATTGAAAAAGGGAAAGTGTTCAAGTCTACTAAAGATAAGGTCTCAAAACATGCTAGCGATTGGTGTGAAAAATATATGTCTTCTGGTGCAAAGGAGGTCCTCATTAAATCGGTTCTTCAGTCCATCTCTACATACGCTATGGGAGTGTTTAAGTTCCCCTATGACCTCATTGAGGATCTGTCCCAGATTATTCGCAATTTCTGGTGGGGTGATGAAGAGGACCGAAAAATAATGGGGAATTTGGAACCTAGTTTGGAAGGCGGAAGTCCCCCAAAAGCTTCGCATCTTTGCTTGGAAGGCGGCTACTGCCACCTTAGCTGTCCGATCAGGTCTACACCGGTGGATGCCGACAGTTGATCCGGTTTGTGCTGTCTGTGACTGCGAGGTTGAAGACGGTTTCCATGCTCTTGTTCGCTGCACCCTTGCTAGGGCATTGCGACATGAACTTAGAAGCCACTAGCAGCTCCCATCTGAGGTCTCATTTCGATATACTGGGAAAGAATGTTTGCTTCATCTCCTGGAGGGTATTTCAAAACCTATGCGGTCTAAGGTTATTTTCTTGTTGTGGCGGGCTTGGCATCACAGAAACAATGTGGTTCATGGAGATGGGAAAGCATCGATTTCTGCGTCAGTTTCATACCTTATTAGCTATCATCTTTCTTTCTCTTAGACATTAAAAAACCTCTCGGCCCCTAATTCTGATGCGGGTCCACTGGGCATTGCCTCGTGGACAGCTCCTCTGGAGGGTTTTGTGAAAGCTAATTAATGTGGATGCTGGATGGGACAGTGCATCAAACCCTGCTGGTCTTGGAATCATCATTAGATACTATCATGGGAGCACTATCTTATCAGATTGGGCATGTGCCACTGCTGAAGAAGCGGAGATACAAGCTTTGCTAGCCGGGTTGAAGCATCTGATAGATTTGGGTCGCTGGCCTGCGATCATCGAATCTGATTGTCTCCGTGTTGTTCAAACTGTCTCTGGAACTATGGATGATCATTCAGGAGGATGGGCTCTAGTGGCTGAAGCCCGAGAACTTTTACGTATTTATCATGATATTTCTGTCCCTGCGTGTTGAAGCTGATCGCCCTTGATGTAACTTGACTTCGTCTTCTAAAAGCCGCAAGTTTCCAGACGCACTCTTTTCCTTCCAGAGTATCGAAAGGGGCTGGAAGGTTTTTAATGAGACGGGCTTGCGTGCTTAATATATGGTGGTTTTATTTCAAAAAGAAAACAATGGGAATTAGTAGAAGTGGTTGTTTGATGTTAGCGTGGAAAAGCCACATGAACTATCATGTAGCTATAGTAGGGTGTGTGAGCATATTGTTTTTCATGTGAGAAACTTTCCAAGATCTCATACCTAAAGAAATATTTTCCCATGAAAGATGATTAGGAGAAATCTATAGGAAAGAATATTATATGTTCTATTCCTACGAAGCAAACAACGGTCATATGAAAAAAATTATAGGAACACAAATCCCGTGAGAATCTTGTATAAATCCTATAAATCAAACCAGCCCTTACTCTCCATCTTGTTACCGGTGCCGAAGATTGCGGAAAACGGAGTCATGCCTTGGCGCGCCAAATTCTTGTGAACATTATTGTGTACCCCTTGACCAATACTCCTTCCAAACAGATTTTTCTCTATTAATATTTTTTAATTCAAGAATAATTACTAGTTCAAAGTGCGCAAATTTTCATTAACTGCATGAGCATAATTTTTCAACTTTTTTTTAGAATTAATTATTTTGAGCAACCTGCAGGAATTGCTACATGGGCCGCTCCAATGCGAAATAAAAGTGGGCGGTGTACTCAAATTGGAGAACCCAGAGTTCCCTCTATGATCCAACGAAGTGGTAAGTGAGTCCATGGAGGCCCAAGCAGATTCTCATTGCTGCATCAAAAGGCCCAGGACAAACCTACCAAATTAGGGCTTTGCAGAGGGTTTACCGGCGGTCGCTCGGCTCCTCCTCCACCTCTGTCTCAGCGACGCGGCAGCCATGGCGGCCTGCGCCTCCTCCTCCTCTCTCCTCGGCCGCCGCTTCCTCCTCCTCTCCCGCCGCTTCGTCTCTTCTCCCCTCCGCCCCTTCTCCACCACCTCATCCCCGTCTTCACACTCCGCCCCAGGATTCGATGCAGAGCCCGATCCTGAGCAGCCCCCGGCCGATCAGGAGGGTAATCAGGCTCCCAACAACAAGCCCCCCAACACCAACCGCCCACTCGAGAACGGCCTCGACCAGGGCATCTACAAGGTTATACGGAAACCCGTGCTTCTCTTCCCCGATTGGGCTTTGATTTGGCGAGAGCCGAAATGTGATGTGCGCTTTCTTGTTTTTGTTTTGTGGGTTCGCGAAGGCTATAATGGTGGGGAAGGTGGGGCAGGAGCCTATGCAGAAGCGCCTGCGGAGCGGGAGGACCGTCGTGCTCTTCTCGCTCGGCACCGGCGGCATCCGCAACAACCGCCGCCCCTTGGACAACGAGGAGCCGCACCAGTACGCCGATCGCAGCTCAGTGCAGTGGCACCGCGTATGCGTCTACCCGGACAGGCTGGGAAGCCTCGCGCTGAAGCATGTCAAGACTGGGTGAGCGCCTTGCCTCCTCCCAACCGTGCGTTGTTTAGGTTTCCATTTTGCAGGCTGCATTTTTTACCTGAATGAGTTTAGTGGTAGCCAGGATTGCCGTGATGTTTCAGCGTTACATCTCAGCTTTGCCAACTCGGATCATGTCGCATATAACTGTTACTGATTGAGCTTCATAACGTAGGATGATATGTTTGTAAAATGTAAACAGACATTCTTAAATCCTCCAATGCCGTTTTCAAACCAATTCATGTTTTTTTTTCTGGCAAGTTCAAGACCAACATTGGAAATGTCAGTACTTGGTTCCCTTGATGGATAATTGATTATGGGCCATGTAATTTACCCTTCAGGTTTCGACGAGTGGGAGTTGGTTATTTTAGTTGTTGGAAATGGAATATCTGTCTTGTCGCTTGTATAATTGAATTTGCATATTGGTCAAGTGGCGAAATCGAAGTTTTCATTAAGCTTTATGCTGTTCCCTTTGTGTTTCTGCTCGCTTTTTTTGATTGACTTCACTCATACCTCTAGTCTGCATCAATTGCGACATTTCAGGACTACTATCTATTTGGAAGGAAATCTCGAGACAAAGGTGTTCTCTGATCCTATTACTGGGCTGGTTAGACGCATAAGAGAAATAGCTGTGCGTGGAAATGGTATGCTTTTGTTGCCTATCACTATTAGATATTTCCTTCACATATTCAACTTCGTTATTGTTCATACATATGTTAGCTTTTTTCAGCTCTCTCTTAGAAACCTCAAATTTCTGGATTTACATGGCGAATTTCAGTTTTTAATTTTACTGGGGAGTGATTTTGTTATTTTCGTGAAATTCTTTTTTCCAAACTTTGCTTCAGGGGGTTGAATAAATGTATGATCATTGTTCAGTTAATCAAAATACTAGAGCTCCATTTCCTTCAGCTCTTTTGTTCTGAACCAGTAGACTTGTCCTCTCAGCCTATTGTTAATATTACCACACACCATGCTGTAGTGAAGGAAATACATGGCAAAGACACTTTTGAAACCCTATGACTGAAATGCATTAAAGTGTAATCAAGAGGCTCTTCTGCCTTCCACCATTGTCTACTTTGATTTGGTATAATCTTCAGGCTGATTCACAACTGCAGAAGTAGGGTAGTTCCTTCGCTGCTCTGCCACTAACCTATATTATTCAGTTCATGGGGCATCTCATCCTTGAACCCTGTAGTACTAGTGTACTACCTAATGTTTCAAATGGACTTGTGAAGTGGCGAACTGTATTCTGCATGTGAGTTTTGTTGCTTAATAATGTTTTCAAGAGTCTAGATTGTACACTTAAAGACCACCTAAATAAGTACTTGTATATTATGTAGGAGTTTGAATCTGTATCTTCTACATTTTCTCCTTAGACCACCTTGATATTCCACGTCAACCTTACCCTCCGTGTGTATTTTTTCCGTACAGTATTGGGTTAGGCTCTTTCCTACGCTAATACTGCACTGTTCCAACTATTCACCCATGTGACATCGTATACATTTATATTTAGAAGTTAGAACAACTCTAGATCAAAGTACTAACAAAACTCATCAAAATACATTTAGCTCTGTCAGATAAACAACTAACCATACACTGTTCCATAACCGTCTTTAGCATTATCCGCTTCATATCCTAATTTTGTTTCATGGCAGAGTTTATGTTTTACCAATGGTTATTAATGTTGTCCATATGTTCCTGTAGTCAAATTGATAAACTATTTTTTCGTTCTTGGTTTATTTTATGCTCAGTTTCCACATATAAATTAAAGTTACATGCATTCAGATTCATGTTCAACTTCGCATTGATGTTTAAGTTTTGTTAGAATATCACAACCCTGTTTGTACAAACAGGCCGGCTCCTGTTTCTTGGTGATGACAGCAAGGGTCCCAAGATAGGTGAACTGAAGGGCGTTGGGTACTTCTGAAAGCAATAATGGTGGACTTACGGACAGTTTATCCTACGGAAAAGCTTACGGACCGACCTGTTTATGGATATGTTGGTTGAAGTTGCATAAAAAGCGGACCACATTCTGGTTTCACCCCTACATGTTGTGTAATGTTGCTAGTCCATAACAATTTTTCGTAAAACCAGTTCGTAAGTGTAACAATACTGTTCTGAAAGTGAGTCCAACAAAATCGATTTGAGAAGTAGTGGACCAATAATGGCATGTTGCCACGGTTTGTTAGTTTGGCCGTGTCTAATCACATTCCTATCTTCATTAAGATTTCAGCACCATTGTAGATGCCATGTAATTTACGAGTAACTGATTTGTACGGTTTAACTCAATTGATACAGTACTTGTTCTTATGGAGCCAGTTTACTTTCGCACCATGTTTCTTTTATGGTTTTTTGGCCAGAGATGTTACTGGTTCCTTTTAAGATAAAGCCTAGTGCAGGAATAATCTATACTCTATAATCTATTCTATACCTAATAGTAATAGAGATAGGATTGTGTCTTGTCCGTCCTTAGAGCATCTCTAACAGACGCACTATATTTGGTGCACTATATGTCGCTGCGATCGCACTGTAAATGTTTACCGCGCGTTGCGCTGATCCCCACCGGATGCTCTAAAATACAACGCGTGCGTGGGAGCTAAAAATGTTCCTCCGCCGGGCGCTCCAAAATACAGCGCGTGCGCCGGCGGAAAACAATCAAATACTCACATAATCATGAAACAAATGATCTACCATAGTTCTAATGGACACAAAGTGCAACACACACATCACATAGTTCAAGAACCACATACAACATGACGTAGTTCAACAACCACACAGAACATATGGTTCAAATGGACACAAAGTGCAACACACAATTTGCATATCACAAATGCAAGATAGAATCTCACACTTGCGCATTTTTCAAGTCATTGCCATATTTTGCTTCTTCTTCATCGACACCTTGGCTTGAAGGAGGAATAGTAGGATCCATAGAGCCCACGAATCCTCCCGGTGGTGCTCCCATGACTCCATACACACTACTCACCGATACTCTCATAGTCCCTCCGAAGACTCCTCCATAGCTTGGTCCTCCCATGCCGGCCATGACTCCAAAGCCTCCCATGCCGGCCATGCCTCCCACGGCGGGCATGCCTCACATGGCGGCCATGCCTCCCATACCGGCCATGCCTCCCATGCCTCCTCCAAACATGGGCATGCCTCCTCCAAACATGGGCATGCCTCCTCCAAATATGTCTGCCGTGGGTGTGTTCAGGTTGCCCACCAACAATCTCTTCTTGGCCAACACTTCGTTGCGAGCAAGGTTGATGTACTCCTTTTGCCTTTCATCCATGTGGGAAGTATCCATCAAGAAGAGCTTCCTCTCCTCCTCCACTAGGCGTAGATGCTCCTCATTGTCTTGCTTCATCTCCTCCAAAGCCAACTTCCTCTCCTCGTTGGTGGCTAGCCTCTCCTCCAAAGCGGCTCTCCAAGCCTCCATAGCCTCTTTCTCCAAGTTTCTTGCCACCTTCATATCTTCATTTGCTTGCAACCTTGCATTTGCAATCCTTTCCATAGCAATGGCAATGTTATCATCTCCGGCCTTCTTTACCTTCATATCTTTGGCGGTCTTCCTACCAAGCACATTCGTCCTTGCATTGTTAACCGAGTGAGAAGTGGAGCTTCTCTTCTTGCCTTCGTCACTTGAATCATCATCATCGATGATTGTTGCTTCACCGGTTGCATTGGCGGCCATGGTTGCCGCATCCAATTTCCTGCGGGTCTTCCACTTTTCTTCATTCCCTAGCACTTCATAGTAATTACGCATGGTGAATGGCTTGCCAAGAATCTTGCTTCCTTTCTTGTTCTTCTTTCCCACATCTCTAAACAAGCCTTGAGCCATAGAGTTCTAGAAAGCAAGCAAAAGAGAATAGATGAGCCATATGAACAATAACCGTGTGTAGAGATGATCAACAAAGTAGTAAAATTGCTTACCCTATCGATCTCATTTGTGCCACTTGGGTTAATGACATCAACATTGGCTTGCACGCCCGCCCACTTTTGGCAATCGGTGTTGATGCCCAACCAACGAGACCGAAGAGAAGGCATGCTCCGCTCGTTCCCACTTGTGTTGTTGGCGCCGAAGTACTCCTTCATCCTCATCCAATAGGCCTCTCTTGTTTAATCGGTGCCGGTTGTTGGATCCATTCCAATTGTCAACCATGTCTTGCAAAGCAACTTGTCCTCCGCTATGGTGTAGTTCGCCGACCGACAGGGACGGCACGGTTCAATCAACCCTTCTCCTTCCTCATCGATATCCTCATATTCCTCCCATGCCTCAACGGTGTCATCATGCACAAACGAAGATCCAACATTCATTGCCTCCATGAAAGCATCATCATCGACTCTACATTGCAATAAAATTCATGGTTCTTCGGCTATGTATGCATCTAAACTAAAATTTCGATAAAAAGAAGTGTTCTTTACCTCTCCGACACTTCCTCGAACACCGTATGCGCGCCGGATGGGTCGGCGGACGGAGCCGGCGACGGCGGATGGTTCATTGGTGGAGGCGGCGGCGGAGGCTGCGCGCGGCGGGTCGCGGTCGCCTTCCCATTCTTCAGCGGCGGGTTACCGGCGCCCGTGGCTGCCGACTGGCGTTTGGACGCCGGCACCTTCCTCCTCGGCGGTGTCCACGCCTTGCCGCGGCAGCCAGCTGCGCGGCGGCGATGCTTGTGTGTAGCGTCGGCCGCGGCGGGACGAAGAGAGCTCGAGCCGCGGCGCTTGTGTTGCCGGCGTCGACGCCACCGCTAGGGTTTGGCGCTTGGGGCAGCGGCGAGACGGAGGCGGCGACGGCATGTGGAATGGAGTAGAGAGGGGTCGGTGGGATGCCGGAGGGCGCGTCCATCGCCGGAATTGCGCCGGCGGCCGCGCGGAGGCGAGGATTGGGCAGTGGGGCGGTGACACGCGGGGGAAGTTTTAGCGCGGGGTTTCTTCGCGCGTGCGTCGAGCGATGCCGTTGCAGCCGAAGCCCAAAGTAAAGTGCATAGGATAGGGAAA
>NC_061513.1:157472017-157492563 GCF_022539505.1 Lolium rigidum | reverse complement strand
GACGATCAGCTCCAACACGCAGGGAGGAGCTGCATCCACCGGTAAACCAGAAAAACCTGACTTGCCTAACTAACACTAGTAGGAAAAGACTCATCAGTGGCGCACCAAAAATGGCTTCTGTGGCGCATGGGAGGTGCGCCACAGAAACGTCGCCACAAAAATAAGGTTTCTGTGGCGCACCTGCCCATGCGCCACGGAATTAAGGTTCTACGTGGCGCACGTGTTCTTAGGTGCGCCACGAAAAGCGTGCGCCACGGAATTGGTTTTCGAGTGCGCCACGGAATTTGCTTGTATTATACACGATTTTGTGCTGCCTGCTATACACATGCAGTTTATAGACAGCAATATACAGATATACAGGTTATATACAGCAACATTCGGATATAATATAAATATCATGTACATTGCACAGATATAACATAGACATCATCATCACATTACTTAGAGCCCGATCGAGATACATATATAGTGGCAAGTGTCAAATGTTTTGCATACAACTCTTAATTCATACAAAATTCACAATTTCAAGATACAAAGTAGTCTTCATCCGGTTCCTCCTTTGCTCCCTCATCTCTACCCACCGAGGCTCGCTTGCATCGGGGTCCTTCATCCAGTTCCTACTATGATGAAAATGGAAGAAAGTGAGACCAACAAGTCCGATGCACAAGAGAAATGGAATAAATGCCTCATACATTGTTGGTCAACACAAATATTAACATTCGGGGACGGCGTAAGTGAGACCAAGTCCGATGCACAAGAGATTGATATTTGTGCTATCTTACCAGAGCTCACTTACGCCGCCCCGAGTGTACGTTGACCAAACATTTTAATCATCGGCATTTTGAAAATCTCAAAGCAAATGGAATGACAAAATGGAATAAGTGCCTCATACATTGTTGGTCAACACAAATACTATGGTCGGAAACCATAGTTGCGGTATACACCGCAGATATACTTTGCGGAAGGGCCCCTTTCCCGGCCGCCGTTCCGTGAACGGGTGCTTGACAACACAACGACGCCGATCCGCCTCTCCGGCGCGGAACCACGGCAGTCCCTCGCCGTCCGGCTGAACGAGTCCTTGATGCAAAGACCGTGCCGGCCTGCCCGAGCATTATGCCGGGCCGTGTTGCCGTGCTTCGGGCCGTGCCCGCGCCTCGCATCGTTCGTCGTTAGCCCGGTGAACCAATAGACTGATCGTTGGAATAAGGAAACCGATGACGGCCGGTCGCAAGATTAAATTGCGATCGGCCGTCATCGGCTTCCTTATTCCAACGATTGGTCTTTTCGTTCACCGGGCAAAAGGGCGAAGAGTGCAGGCGCGTGAGACACGGCCCGAAACGCGGCAACAGTGGGTCGGCATGATGCTAGGGAGGCTAGCACCGTCTTTGCATTAAGGACTCGTTCACGTACTGGACGGCGAGAGAAGAAAAGTGGTGATGCGCCGGAGAGGCAGGTCGGCGTTGTTGTCTCGTCAAAGACTCGTTCACGGAACGGCGGCCGAGGAAAGGGGGGCCCGTCTACAAAGTATATTGCGGCGTATAGGTGATCAAACATTCTAATCATCGGCACTAAAATGGAAGAAAGAGCCAAGTGGTATCTCAACTAGATATCATATGCCTCATACTTTGTTGGTCGAAAGAAATATTAACATTCCGGGATGGGGTCAGTGAGGCCGGGTAGGATGCACAAGAGATTGATATTTGTGCCATCGCACCAGTGCTCACCGGCCCCACCCCGCAGTGTACAAGTGACCAAACAATTTAATCATCGGCACTAAATGGAAGAAAGGCCAATGCAATTAAGAAGTAGCTAGTATGAACTAAATGGAATGCCTCATACTTTGTTGGGCGAAACAAATATTAACATCCAGGGATGGAGTAAGCGAGGCCGTGTAGGATGCACAAAATATTGATACTTGTGCCATCATACCAGGCTCACTTTCTCCACCCCCGAGTGTACGAGTGATCGACCAACCATCTAATCATCGGCAAGTACAAAAACACCAACAAACCAGCAACCATGGTGACATAAGTCAAGATGCTCAAACACACATAGAATGCATGGAGAAGATGCTCCAAAGGGATTATTCATCACTTGGTATATAGACCAAGTGATGCCGGCAAAAGAGAGGCCAATCAAGAACCAAGAAATCCAGTAAGTGATAGATATGCCTAAACAAGCAACAACACATAGCATATCCCAGCTAACCAGATGAGACAAGTCTTGGTAGCCAACTGAATCACCTAGCACCACCTAGCCTTTTAAAACCATCACAAATAGTCCTTTTTCTTCAAAGGATACCACAGTGGCATTCATTTACATGATCCCCTACTGTGGATATCTCTATTTTCATCAAAGCCAACAAGAAATAGAAATTTATCATTACTCAGTTGAGTTCAAAACAAAGTTGGAGTACCGATACGTCTCCGACGTATCGATAATTTCTTATGATCCATGCCATATTATTGATGATACCTACATGTTTTATGCACACTTTATGTCATATTCGTGCATTTTCCGGAACTAACCTATTAACAAGATGCCGAAGTGCCGCTTGCTGTTTTCTGTCGTTTTTGGTTTCGAATCCTAGTAACGAAATATTCTCGGAATTGGACGAAATCAAGTCCCGTGGTCCTATTTTGCCACGAACCTTCCGGAAGACCGAAAGGGATACGAAGTGGGGCCACGAGGGGCTGCCACCATAGGGCGGCGCGGCCCAGCCCTTGGCCGCGCCGACCTGTGGTGTGGGGCCCCCGTGTGGCCCCCCACGTTGCCCTTCCGCCTACTTAAAGCCTCCATCGCGAAACCCCTGATACGAAGAACCACGATACGGAAAACCTTCCAGAGACGCCGCCGCCGCCAATCCCATCTCGGGGGTTCTCGGAGATCTCCTCCGCACCCTGCCGGAGAGGGGATTCATCTCCCGGAGGACTCTACACCGCCATGGTCGCCTCCGGAGTGATGAGTGAGTAGTTCACCCCTGGACTATGGGTCCATAGCGATAGCTAGATGGTTGTCTTCTCCTCATTGTGCTTCATTGTTGGATCTTGTGAGCTGCCTAACATGATCAAGATCATCTATCCGTAATACTCTATGTTGTGTTTGTCGGGATCCGATGGATAGAGAATACCATGTTATGTTAATTATCAAGTTATTGCATATGTGTTGTTTATGATCTTGCATGCTCTCCGTTATTAGTAGAGGCTCAGGCCAAGTTGATGCTAGTAACTCCAAGAGGGAGTATTTATGCTCGATAGTGGGTTCATGCCTACATTGACACCGGGACAAGTGATGCGAAAGTTCTAAGGTTGTGCTGTGTCCGTTGCCACTAGGGATAAAACATTGATGCTATGTCCGAGGATGTAGTTATTGATTACATTACGCACCATACTTAATGCAATTGTCTCGTTGTTAGCAACTTAATACTCGGAAGGGGTTCGGACGATAACCTGAAGGTGGACTTTTTAGGCATAGATGCAGTTGGATGACGGTCTATGTACTTTGTCGTAATGCCCAATTAAATCTCACTATACTTATCATGACATGTATGTGCATTGTTATGCCCTCTCTATTTGTCAATTGCCCGACTGTAATTTGTTCACTCAACATGCTTTTATCTTATGGGAGAGACACCTCTAGTAAACTGTGGACCCCGGTCCATTCTTTTAATACTGAAATACAAATCTGCTGCAATACTTGTTTTACTCGTTTTCTCTCGCAAACAATCATCTTCCACACAATACGGTTAATCCTTTGTTACAGCAAGCCGGTGAGATTGACAACCTCATCTGTTTCGTTGGGGCAAAGTACTTTGGTTGTGTCGTGCAGGTTCCACGTTGGCGCCGGAATCCCCGGTGTTGCGCCGCACTACATCCCGCCGCCATCAAACTTCAACGTGCTTCTTGGCTCCTCCCGGTTCGATAAACCTTGGTTTCTTCTCGAGGGAAAACTTGCTCGCCGTGTGCATCATACCTTCCTCTTGGGGTTCCCAACGAACGTGTGAAATACACGCCATCAAGCATATTTTCTGGCGCCGTTGCCGGGGAGATCAAGACACGCCGCAAGGGGAGTCTCCACTTCTCAACCTCTTTACTTTGTTTTTGTCTTGCTTTATTTTATTTACTACTTTGTTTGCTGCACTTATATCAAAACGCAAAAAAATTAGTTGCTAGCTTTACTTTATTTACTGTCTTGCACTCTATATCAAAAACACAAAAAAATTAGTTTACTTGCATTTACTTTATCTAGTTTGCTTTATTTAATACTGCTAAAATGGCTACCCCTGAAAATACTAAGTTGTGTGATTTCACTAGCACAAATAATAATGATTTCTTATGCACACCTATTGCTCCACCTCGCTACTACAAAGAGAATTCTTTGAAAATAAACCCGCTTTACCGAATCTTGTTATGCAAGAGCAATTTTCCGGTGTTAGTTCCGATGATGCTGCTGCCCATCTCAATAATTTTGTTGAATTGTGTGAAATGCAAAAGTATAAAGATGTAGATGGTGATATTATAAAATTAAAATTGTTTCCTTTCTCATTAAGAGGAAGAGCTAAAGATTGGTTGCTATCTCTCGCCTAAGAATAGTATTGATTCATGGACTAAATGCAAGGATGCTTTTATTGGTAGATATTATCCCCCGCTAAAATTATATCTTTGAGGAGTAGCATAATGAATTTTAAACAATTGGATAATGAACATGTTGCTCAAGCTTGGGAAAGAATGAAATCTTTGGTTAAAAATTGTCCAACCCATGGATCGACTACTTGGATGATCATCCAAACCTTCTATGCGAGGACTAAATTTTTCTTCGCGGAATTTATTGGATTCAACTGCTGGAGGTACCTTTATGTCCATCACTCTTGGTGAAGCAAAAAGCTTCTTGATAATATGATGGTTAATTACTCTGAATGGCACACGGAAAGAGCTCCACAAGGTAAGAAGGTAAATTCTGTTGAAGAAACCTCTTCCTTGAGTAATAAGATTGATGCTATTATGTCTATGCTTGTTAATGGTAGGGCTAATGTTGATCCTAATAATGTTCCGTTAGCTTCATTGGTTGCTCAAAATTCTAGGCCACATCCTGCTAATGGTAATTCTTATGGTAGATATGTTTCACCTAATGAGGAAAAGATGTTAGAAATTGAAAGATCCACCAAGAGCTTTATGCAATCACAATATGAGCAAAACAAATTGTTTACTAAAACTATGAATGAACAATCTACCTTGTTGAAGAATATAGGAAATCAACTTGAAAATCTGAATATGGAGATTTCTGGGTTGCAAACTAAACTTGCAAATGCCGAAAACCGAATCTCATACATGTCTCAGCGTCACAATCTTCTTTAATTAATAAAATGGCTGCTAAACCTCGAGGATATTGAAAATAAAATTGTTACTACAGCAAATGCCATCCAAGTTAGAATTAATGAGAATATAAGATTGATGGCCGAATTGCATGCTAGGTGGGAAAGAGAAGAAAATGAAAAACTAGCTAAAAAGAATAATGTAGCTAAAGTTTGGACTATTACCACCACTAGTAATGTTAATGATTCACATGTTGCTGCACCTCCTACTATCAATAATAAAATAATTGGTGTTGGCGATGTTACTACTCCTAGTGCAAAGCCCGCAAAACTGCCTGAAACTGCTAAAACTGCTGAAACTACCTGTGATAAAACTGCTGAAATTTTTTCCAACATTGGGGATGATAATCCCATTTCTTTAAATTGTAATGATTTAGATTTTGATGATTGCCACATCTCTGAAGTTATAAAGTTCTTACAAAAACTTGCTAAGAGTCCCAATGCTAGCGCCGTAAACTTGGCTTTCACAAAACATATTACAAATGCTCTCATAAAAGCTAGAGAAGAAAAACTAAAACTTGAAACTTCTATTCCTAGAAAGCTAGAGGATGGTTGGGAGCCCATCATTAAAATAAGAGTCAAAGATTTTGATTGTAATGCTTTATGTGATCTTGGTGCAAGTATTTCTGTTATGCCTAAAAAAGTCTATGATATGCTTGACTTGCCACCATTGAAAAACTCGTTATCTAGATGTTAATCTCGTCGATAATGCTAAAAAGAAATCTTTGGGGAGAGTTGATAATGTTCATATTATGGTTAACAATAACCTTGTCCCCGTTGATTTTTTTGTCTTGGATATTGAATGCAATGCATCTTGCCCCATTATATTGGGAAGACCTTTTCTTCGAACCGTTGGTGCTACTATTGATATGAAGGAAGGTAATATTAAATATAAATTTCCTCTCAAGAAAGGTATGGAACACTTCCCTAGAAAGAGAATGAAGTTAACTTATGATTCTATTATTAGAACAAATTATGATGTTGATGCTTCATCTCTCGATGTTACTTGATACACACTTTCTGCGCCTAGCTGAAAGGCGTTAAAGAAAAGCGCTTATGGGAGACAACCCATGTTTTTACTACAGTATTTTTGTTTCATATTTGAGTCTTGGAAGTTGTTTACTACTGTAGCAACCTCTCCTTATCTTAGTTTTGAGTTTTGTTGTGCCAAGTAAAGTCTTTGATAGTAAAGTGAATCGGAAATACTTTTGTACACCCACGCATGGGTGTGGGTGTTTCCATCACCGTCCATTTATTCCTCGAGATTCGTGCCCACCATGGTAGATGGAAAGATTCTTTTCTCTCTCCTATTTTTATCCGAATCTCAAAGCACAATGGACGGTGATGGAAACACCCACACCCATGCGTGGGTGTACAAAATCCACTCTCTGAATCGGAAATACTTTTATTCCTCGAGATTCGTGCCCACCATGGTAGATGGAAAGATTCTTTTCTCTCTCCTATTTTTATCCGAATCTCAAAGCACAATGGACGGTGATGGAAACACCCACACCCATGCGTGGGTGTACAAAATCCACTCTCTAAAGTGAATACTAGATTTGGATTACTGCGCAGTTCCAGATTTCTTTGCTGTCACGAATCTGGGTCTACCTCCCTGTAGGTAGCTCAGAAAATTAAGCCAATTTACGTGCATGATCCTCAGATATGTACGCAACTTTCATTAAATTTGAGCATTTTCATTTCAGCAAGTCTGGTGGCCTAATAAAATCCATCTTTACGGACTGTTCTGTTTTTGACAGATTCTGCCTTTTATTTCGCATTGCCTCTTTTGCTATGTTGGATGAATTTCTTTGATCCATTAATGTACAGTAGCTTTATGCAATGTACGGAAGTGTTAAGAATGATTGTGTCACCTCTGAACATGTTAATTTTTATTGTGCACTAACCCTCTAATGAGTTGTTTCGAGTTTGGTGTGGAGGAAGTTTTCAAGGATCAAGAGAGGAGTATGATGCAATATGATCAAGGAGAGTGAAAGCTCTAAGCTTGGGGATGCCCCGGTGGTTCACCCCTGCATATTCTAAGAAGACTCAAGCGTCTAAGCTTGGGGATGCCCAAGGCATCCCCTTCTTCATCGACAACATTATCATGTTCCTCCCCCGAAACTATATTTTTATTCCGTCACATCTTATGCACTTTGCTTGGAGCGTCGGTTTGTTTTTGTTTTTGTTTTGTTTGAATAAAATGGATCCTAGCATTCACTTTATGGGAGAGAGACACGCTCCGTTGTAGCATATGGACAAGTATGTCCTTAGGCTCTACTCATAGTATTCATGGCGAAGTTTCTTCTTCGTTAAATTGTTATATGGTTGGAATTGGAAAATACTACATGTAGTAACTCTAAAATGTCTTGGATAATTTGATACTTGGCAATTGTTGTGCTCATGTTTAAGTTCTTGCATCATATACTTTGCACCCATTAATGAAGAAATACTTAGAGCTTGCTAATTTGGTTTGCATATTTAGTTTCTCTAGAGTCTAGATAATATCTAGTATTGAGTTTTGAACAACAAGGAAGACGGTGTAGAGTCTTATAATGTTTACAATATGTCTTTTATGTGAGTTTTGCTGCACCGTTCATCCTTGTGTTTGTTTCAAATAACCTTGCTAGCCTAAACCTTGTATCGAGAGGGAATACTTCTCATGCATCCAAAATCCTTGAGCCAACCACTATGCCATTTGTGTCCACCATACCTACCTACTACATGGTATTTCTCCGCCATTCCAAAGTAAATTGCTTGAGTGCTACCTTTAAAATTCCATCATTCACCTTTGCAATATATAGATCATGGGATAAATAGCTTAAATACTATTGTGGTATTGAATATGTACTTATGCACTTTATCTCTTATTAAGTTGCTTGTTGTGCGATAACCATGTTTCTGGGGACGCCATCAACTATTCTTTGTTGAATATCATGTGAGTTGCTATGCATGTCCGTCTTGTCCGAAGTAAGAGAGATCTACCACCTTTATGGTTGGAGCATGCATATTGTTAGAGAAGAACATTGGGCCGCTAACTAAAGCCATGATTCATGGTGGAAGTTTCAGCTTTGGACATATATCCTCAATCTCATATGAGAATAATAATTGTTGTCACATGCTTATGCATTAAAGAGGATTCCATTATCTCGTTGTCCATGTTGTCCCGGTATGGATGTCTAAGTTGAGAATAATCAAAAGCGAGAAATCCAAAATGCGAGCTTTCTCCTTAGACCTTTGTACAAAGCGGCATGGAGGTACCCCATTGTGACACTTGGTTAAAACATGTGCATTGCAAAGATCCGGTAGTCCAAGCTAATTAGGACAAGGTGCGGGCACTATTAGTATACTATGCATGAGACTTGCAACTTGTAAGATATAATTTACATAACTCATATGCTTTATTACTACCGTTGACAAAATTGTTTCATGTTTTCAAAATAAAAGCTCTAGCACAAATATAGCAATCGATGCTTTCCTCTTTGAAGGACCATTCTTTTACTTTTATGTTGAGTCAGTTCACCTATCTCTCTCCACCTCAAGAAGCAAACACTTGTGTGAACTGTGCATTGATTCCTACATACTTGCATATTGTACTTGTTATATTACTCTATGTTGACAATTATCCATGAGATATACATGTTACAAGTTGAAAGCAACCGCTGAAACTTAATCTTCCTTTGTGTTGCTTCAATACCTTTACTTTGATTTATTGCTTATGAGTTAACTCTTATGCAAGACTTATTAATGCTTGTCTTGAAGTACTATTCATGAAAAGTCTTTGCTTTATGATTCACTTGTTTACTCATGACATTACCATTGTTTTGATCGCTCGCATCCACTACATATGTTTACAAATAGTATGATCAAGGTTATGATGGCATGTCACTTCAGAAATTATCTTTGTTATCGTTTTACCTCGCTTCGGGACGAGCAGAACTAAGCTTGGGGATGCTTGATACGTCTCCGACGTATCGATAATTTCTTATGATCCATGCCATATTATTGATGATACCTACATGTTTTATGCACACTTTATGTCATATTCGTGCATTTTCGGGAACTAACCTATTAACAAGATGCCGAAGTGCCGCTTGTCGTTTTCCGCTGTTTTTGGTTTCAGAAATCCTAGTAACGAAATATTCTCGGAATTGGACGAAATCAAGTCCCAGGGTCCTATTTTGCCACGAACCTTCCAGAAGACCGAAGGGGATACGAAGTGGGGCCACGAGGGGCTGCCACCATAGGGTGGCGCGGCCCAGCCCTTGGCCGCGCCGACCTGTGGTGTGGGGCCCCCATGTGGCCCCCCACGTTGCCCTTCCGCCTACTTAAAGCCTCCATCGCGAAACCCCTGATACGGAAAACCTTCCAGAGACGCCGCCGCCAATCCCATCTCGGGGGATTATGGAGATCTCCTCCGGCACCCTGCCGGAGAGGGGATTCATCTCCCGGAGGACTCTACACCGCCATGGTCGCCTCCGGAGTGATGAGTGAGTAGTTCACCCCCGGACTATGGGTCCATAGCGGTAGCTAGATGGTTGTCTTCTCCTAATTGTGCTTCATTGTTGGATCTTGTGAGCTGCCTAACATGATCAAGATCATCTATCCGTAATACTCTATGTTGTGTTTGTCAGATCCGATGGATAGAGAATACCATGTTATGTTAATTATCAAGTTATTGCATATGTGTTGTTTATGATCTTGCATGCTCTCCGTTATTAGTAGAGGCTCGGCCAAGTTGATGCTAGTAACTCCAAGAGGGAGTATTTATGCTCGATAGTGGGTTCATGCCTCGCATTGACACCCGGGACGATGACAGAAAGTTCTAAGGTTGTGCCGTGTTGTTGCCACTAGGGATAAAACATTGATGCTATGTCCGAGGATGTAGTTATTGATTACATTACGCACCATACTTAATGCAATTGTCCGTTGTTAGCAACTTAATACTCGGAAGGGGTTCGGACGATAACCTCGAAGGTGGACTTTTTAGGCATAGATGCAGCTTGGATGACGGTCTATGTACTTTGTCGTAATGCCCAATTAAATCCCACTATACTTATCATGACATGTATGTGCATTGTTATGCCCTCTCTATTTGTCAATTGCCCGACCGTAATTTGTTCACCCAACATGCTTTTATCTTATGGGAGAGACACCTCTAGTGAACCGTGGACCCCGGTCCATTCTTTTAATACTCGAAATACAAATCTGCCGCAATACTTGTTTTACCGTTTTCTCTCGCAAACAATCATCTTCCACACAATACGGTTAATCCTTTGTTACAGCAAGCCGGTGAGATTGACAACCTCACCGTTTCGTTGGGGCAAAGTACTTTGGTTGTGTCGTGCAAGTTCCACGTTGGCGCCGGAATCCCCGGTGTTGCGCCGCACTACATCCCGCCGCCATCAACCTTCAACGTGCTTCTTGGCTCCTCCCGGTTCGATAAACCTTGGTTTCTTTCTCGAGGGAAATCTTGTCGTTGTGCGCATCATACCTTCCTCTTGGGGTTCCCAACGAACGTGTGAAATACACGCCATCAGATACCATAAGGGATTATTCATCACTTGGTAGTAACCAAGTGATGCTGGCAAGAGAGAGGCCAAGCCCGAGCTAGTCAATCCAAGTAGAGATGGATATGCATAAGTAAGCAAGAACACATAGCCTATCCAAGTTAACCAGATAAAACCAACCTTGACAGCCAACTTAATAACCTAGCATCACCTAGTCTTTTAAACCATCGAAACTTCCCATTTTCTTCAAAGGATACCACAAGTGGCATTCATTTACATGATTCCCTAATGTGAATATCTCTATTTTAGTATCTCGTTCTTATCCAAGTTTTTGCCTCAGCCTTTGCATCATTGGCTAAGCCAAGACATCAAGCATCCGGCCAGGAGCTTCTTTCTTTTAGGGAACTATATGAACTATATGCACATGATCCAAGTAAGCATAGTAGCATACCATAAGCTCACAACAATCCATCAAGTAAATGTTCACAAGGATACCACAAAGTAGCATAGTAGCATACCATAAGCTCACAAGAATCCATCATTTTCTTCACAAGGATACCACAGTAGCATACCATAGTAGCATTTAATGCATTTAAATGAACCAAATAGCATCAAAACCAACCAAATGTCCAACTAGCAAGCAATACCAAGTGAGCAAGTCTTCATTACCTTGTACGAAGTTCGGACATGGATTTATTTCCAACAAAGGATGGAAATCAAATTAACATCATTGAATTAAATTGAATCATTACCATCACATGGTTCATCAATAACAATTAGGGGCAATGCATCCAGCAGCAACGAGAGCAATGCATCCAGAGCAACAGCAACAATGCATCCAGAACCACTACTGAGGTACATCAACCATGAGCAATGAGCCAGTAAGTAAATCACTAGCACATGATGATCATTTGACCATTTAGAGCATGGACACACAAGCAATAGCAACAATATAGTTCACCAGGAATGGTGAGAAGCTCGTAAGAGCATGCATCTAGTCATGCAGCAACAATGACAACAAGCTAGGATAGATAGATCAACAAGCAACGAGCAACCAGTACATCAACGAAGCAATAAAGAAGACAACCGTAGCATGCATCTAGCTGCAGCAACAATGACATCAAGCTAGGATAGATAGATAGATTGCATCCGAGTAGCACATCAACAAGCAACAGACAGCTAGCACGAGACAACAACAACAGACAGACAACCGAGAGCAAGCACACAAGCATTTCGTCGAGCACTTTATGCTCGCGCGGGAGAGGAAGAGGGAGGGGAGGGGAGGGGAGGGGAGGGGAGGGAGAGAGTTCACCGACGACAGGGGTGGAGGAGGAGGTTGACGACGACGGCAGCGGTGGAGGAGGAGGAGGACGCGGCGGCTCCTCCACCTTCACGCGACGGCGGCCCCTCCTCACGGCGGCCCCTCCTCGCCGTAGCGGCAGCTTGTGCTGCAGGTGGCGGGGATGGGAGGACCGTGGCAGCATGCGGCCCTCACAGAGGAAGGCGGTGGCGACGGCGATGGCGACGACCATGGCGGCGCGCGGCGGATCGGAGGGGAGGGGAGAGGGGAGAGGGGAGAGGGGAGGGGAGAGGGGAGGGGAGAGGTGAACAGGCGGGGGAGGGCACGAGCGAGATGATATAAGTTACCTTAATTCTGTGGCGCACCCGAGCAAGTGCGCCACAGAATCAACTACTTATGTGGCGCACCGAAGCACGTGCGCCACAGAAAGAGTTATTTCTGTGGCGCAGCACACCATGTGCGCCACAGAAATACCTACACTAATAATTGGTGGTGGCAGGATGTGGGCCCCATACAATTTCTGTGGCGCAATGTTCAGCAGTGCGCCACAAAATTAAGCTATTACTGTGGCGCACCTAGCATGGTGCGCCACAAAATAACATTCTGTGGCGCATTTTCAGTGGTGCGCCACAGAACTAAGCTTTGCCTATAAGGGTTTTCCTACTAGTGTAAGCTAGAACATGAGCTACACCATTACACACCCTCTCAACTTTCCTAACAGAAATATCATGATAAATATGTAAAAGTTCCCGGGCTTCAGCCACTAGAGCCCATCCTCCTGAATGATCATCCATAGTTCCAGAGACAGTTTGAACAACACGGAGACAATCAGATTCGATGATCGTACGCCATCGATCCAAATCTATCAGATGCTTCAACCCGGCTAGCGAAGCTTGTATCTCCGCTTCTTCAGCAGTGGCACATGCAGTAACGAATCTCCAATCTGATAAGATAGTGGTCCCATGATAGTATCTAATGATGATTCCAAGACCAGCACGTTTTGATGCACTGTCCCATCCAGCATCCACATTAGCTTTCACAAAACCCTTCGGAGGAGCTGTCCACGAGGCAATGCCCAGTGGACCCGCATCAGAATTAGGGGCCGAGAGGTTTTTTAATGTCTAAGAGAAAGAAAGATGATAGCTAACAAGGTATGAACCTGACGCAGAAATCGATGCTTTGCCATCTCCATGAACCACATTGTTTCTGTGATGCCAAGCCCGCCACATCAAGAAAATAACCTTAGACCGCATAGGTTTTGAAATACCCTCCAGGAGATGAAGCAACCATTCTTTCCTAGTATATCAAAACGAGACCTCAGGTGGGAGCTGCTAGTGGCTTCTAAGTTCATGTCGCAATGCCCTAGAAAGGGTGCAGCGAACGAGAGCATGGAAACCGTCTTCAACCTCACAGTCACAGACATCACCGACCGGATCAACTGACGGCATCTGCCGGTGTAGACCTGATCGGCCAGCTAAGGTGGCAGTAGCCGCCTTCCAAGCAAAGATGCGGAGCTTTTGGGGGACTTCCGCCTTCCAAACTAGGTTCCAAATTCCCCGTTCTCCCATTGGTTCCGAAGTACATTGTCGTGGGCTCATGTTCGAGAGGGAGGATTGTATGCCCAGGCGATATGCCGATCTGACCGAGAACGTGACATTAGCTTCACCGCTCCAAGAAACAAAGTCCTCGCACGCTCTAGCAGGAAGGTTAATGGATAAGATAGCTTCAGCATCCCATGGATAACAGATTGTACGAACAGCCTGCACATCCCAAGTTCTTGAAACTGGATCAGTAAGTTCTGAAACCCACTCTTTTCTTGAGTTACTATGTCGGTCGTCCAATTTCATAGCCTCCGGTCTAGGTAGCCAGTTGTCTCGGAAGATTTTCACTTTACTGCCCGATCCAATACGCCATATCACTCCTTTTTTTTCACCAGTTCCAGGCCATGTAGCACACCCTGCCGGGTTTGGGATTGATTTTGGATGAAGGTAGTGTCGAGCAAATCACCCGCAGGATAATACCTGGCTTTTAGCAAACGTGCACACAGACTATCCGGGAACTGGATCAGCCTCCAGGCCTGTCGTGCAAGTAAAGCTTGATTAAAAATGCGTAGGTCCCTAAAACCAACACCACCACATGCCTTTGGTCTTGTAAGTTTATCCCAGGACATCCAGTGCATTCTTTTTCGGTCCTCTTCATCACCCCACCAGAAATTGCGAATAATCTCGGACAGATCCTCAATGAGACCATAGGGGAACTTAAACACTCCCATAACGTATGTAGAGATGGACTGAAGAACCGATTTAATGAGGACCTCCTTTGCACCAGAAGACATATATTTTTCACACCAATCGCTAGCATGTTTTGAGACCTTATATTTAGTAGACTTGAACTTTCCCTTTTTCAATCTCCCATCAGGAACTGGTAGACCAAGATATTTCTCTTCGAAACAAACCGTATCATATTTCAGAATTCCTTTCAGTTCCAATTGTACCTCAGGAGAGCACTTGTCTCCATACATAATTGAACATTTTCCCAAGCTCACCAACTGCCACATTGATACGTCTCCGACGTATCGATAATTTCTTATGTTCCATGCCACATTATTGATGATATCTACATGTTTTATGCACACTTTATGTCATATTCGTGCATTTTCTGGAACTAACCTATTAACAAGATGCCGAAGAGCCGGTTGTTGTTTTCTGCTGTTTTTGGTTTCGTAAATCCTAGTAACGAAATATTCTCGGAATTGGACGAAATCAACGCCCGTGGTCCTATTTTGCCACGAAGCTTCCGTAAGACCGAAAGGGATACGAAGTGGGGCGACGAGGCGCCGCCACCATAGGGCCGCGCGGCCGGAGGGGGCCCGCGCCGCCCTATGGTGTGGGCCCCTCGTCAGCCCTCCGACTCGCCCTTCCGCCTACTTATAGCCTCCGTCGCGAAACCCCCGATACGAAGAACCACGATACGGAAAACCTTCCGGAGACGCCGCCGCCGCCAATCCCATCTCGGGGGATTCCGGAGATCTCCTCCGGCACCCCGCCGGAGAGGGGATTCATCTCCCGGAGGACTCTTCACCGCCATGGTCGCCTCCGGAGTGATGAGTGAGTAGTTCACCCCTGGACTATGGGTCCATAGCGGTAGCTAGATGGTTGTCTTCTCCTCATTTTGCTTCATTGTTGGATCTTGTGAGCTGCCTAACATGATCAAGATCATCTATCCGTAATTCTATATGTTGTGTTTGTCGGGATCCGATGGATAGAGAATACCATGTTATGTTAATTATCAAGTTATTACCTATGTGTTGTTTATGATCTTGCATGATCTCCGTTATTAGTAGAGGCTCGGCCAAGTTGATGCTAGTAACTCCAAGAGGGAGTATTTATGCTCGATAGTGGGTTCATGCCTCCATTGATATGGGGGAGTGACAGAAACCCCTAAGGTTGTTTTGTGTTGTTGCCACTAGGGATAAAACATTGATGCTATGTCTAAGGATGTAGTTGTTGATTACATTACGCACCATACTTAATGCAATTGTCTGTTGCTTTGCAACTTAATACTGGAGGGGTTCGGATGATAACCTGAAGGTGGACTTTTAGGCATAGATGCAGTTGGATGGCGGTCTATGTACTTTGTCGTAATGCCCAATTAAATCTCACCGTACTTATCATGACATGTATGTGCATTGTTATGCCCTCTCTATTTGTCAATTGCCCGACCGTAATTTGTTCACCCAACATGCTTTTATCTTATGGGAGAGACACCTCTAGTGAACTGTGGACCTCGGTCCATTCTCTTATACCTGAAATACAAATCTGTCTGCAATACTTGTTCTTTACTGTTTTCTTGCAAATAATCATCTTCCACACAATACGGTTAACCCTTTGTTACAGCAAGCCGGTGAGATTGACAACCTCACTGTTTCGTTGGGGCAAAGTACTTTGGTTGTGTTGTGTAGGTTCCACGTTGGCGCCGGAATCTCTCGTGTTGCGCCGCACTACATCCCGCCGCCATCAACCTTCAACGTGCTTCTTGACTCCTACTGGTTCGATTAAACCTTGGTTTCTAACCGAGGAAACTTGCCGCTGTGCGCATCACACCTTCCTCTTGGGGTTCCCAACGGACGTGTCAATTACACGCATCAAGCAAATTTACGGCGCCGTTGCCGGGGAGATCAAGACACGCCTGCAAGGGGAGTCTCCACTTCCCAATCTCTTTACATTGTTTTTGTCTTGCTTTATTTTATTTACTACTTTGTTTGCTGCATTATATCAAAACACAAAAAAATTAGTTGCTAGTTTTACCTTATTTACTGTCTTGTTTGCTATATCAAAAACACACAAAAATTAGTTACTTGCATTTACTTTATCTAGTTTGCTTTATTTACTACTGCTAAAATGGCCACCCCGTAAAATACTAAGTTGTGTGACTTCACTAGCACAAATAATAATGATTTCTTATGCACACCTATTGCTCCACCTGCTACTACAGCGGAATTCTTTGAAATTAAACCTGCTTTACTGAATCTTGTTATGCGAGAGCAATTTTCTGGTGTTAGTTCTGATGATGCTGCTGCCCATCTCAATAATTTTGTTGAATTGTGTGAAATGCAAAAGTATAAAGATGTAGATGGTGACATTATAAAATTAAAAAAATTTCCTTTCTCATTAAGAGGAAGAGCTAAAGATTGGTTGCTATCTCTGCCTAAGAATAGTATTGATTCCTGGACTAAATGCAAGGATGCTTTTATTGGTAGATATTATCCCCCTGCTAAAATTATATCTTTGAGGAGTAGCATAATGAATTTTAAACAATTGGATAATGAACATGTTGCTCAAGCTTGGGAAAGAATGAAATCTTTGGTTAAAAATTGCCCAACCCATGGATCGACTACTTGGATGATCATCCAAACCTTCTATGCAGGACTAAATTTTTCTTCGCGGAATTTATTGGATTCAGCTGCTGGAGGTACCTTTATGTCCATCACTCTTGGTGAAGCAACAAAGCTTCTTGATAATATGATGGTTAATTACTCTGAATGGCACACGGAAAGAGCTCCACAAGGTAAGAAGGTAAATTCCGTTGAAGAATCATCTTCCTTGAATGATAAGGTTGATGCTATTATGTCCATGCTTGTGAATGATAGGACTAATGTTGATCCTAATAATGTTCCGTTAGCTTCATTGGTTGCCCAAGAAGAACATGTTGATGTAAACTTCATTAAAAATAATAATTTCAACAACAATGCTTATCGGAACAATTCTAGTAATAACTATAGGCCATATCCTTATAATAATGGTAACGGTTATGCTAATTCTTATGGGAATTCTTACAACAATAATAGGAATACACCCCCTGGACTTGAAGCTATGCTTAAAGAATTTATTAGTACACAAACCGCCTTTAACAAATCTGTTGAGGAAAAGCTCAATAAAATTGATATTCTTGCTTCTAAGGTTGATAGTCTTGCCTCTGATGTTGATCTTTTAAAATCGAAAGTTATGCCTAATAGGGATATTGAAAATAAAATTGTTACTACAGCAAATGCCATCCAAGTTAGAATTAATGAGAATATAAGATTAATGGCTGAACTTGCGTGCTAGGTGGGATAGAGAAGAAAATGAAAAACTAGCTAAAGAGAAAAATGTAGCTAAAGTTTGGACTATTACCACCACTAGCAATGCTAATGATTCACATGTTGCTGCACCTCCTACTATTAATGGTAAAATAATTGGTGTTGGCAATGTTTCTACTCCTAGTGCAAAGCGCGCAAAATTACCTGAAACTGCTAAAATTGCTGAAACTGCCTGTGATAAAACTGCTGAAATTTTTTCCAACCTTGGGGATGATAATCCCATTGCTTTAGATTGTAATGATTTAGATTTTTATGATTGCCACATCTCTGAAGTTATAAAGTTCTTACAAAAACTTGCTAAGAGTCCCAATGCTAGCGCTGTAAACTTGGCTTTCACAAAACATATTACAAATGCTCTCATAAAAGCTAGAGAAGAGAAACTAAAACTTGAAACTTCTATTCCATGAAAGCTAGAGGATGGTTGGGAGCCCATCATTAAAATGAGGGTCAAAGATTTTGATTGTAATGCTTTATGTGATCTTGGTGCAAGTATTTCTGTTATGCCTAAGAAAGTCTATGATATGCTTGACTTGCCACCAATGAAAAACTCGTTATCTGGATGTTAATCTCGCTGATAATGCTAAAAAGAAACCTTTGGGGAAAGTTGATAATGTTCATATTATGGTTAACAATAACCTTGTCCCCGTTGATTTTGTTGTCTTGGATATTGAATGCAATGCATCTTGCCCCATTATATTGGGAAGACCTTTTCTTCGAACCGTTGGTGCTACTATTGATATGAAGGAAGGCAATATTAAATATCAATTTCCTATCAAGAAAGGTATGGAACACTTCCCTAGAAAGAGAATGAAGTTACCTTATGATTCTATTATTAGAACAAATTATGATGTTGATGCTTCATCTCTTGATGTTACTTGAGTTACACTTTCTGCGCCTAGCCGAAAGGCGTTAAAGAAAAGCGCTTATGGGAGACAACCCATGTTTTTATTACAGTATTTTTGTTTTATATTTGAGTCTTGGAAGTTGTTTACTACTGTAGCAACCTCTCCTTATCTTAGTTTTATGTTTTGTTGTGCCAAGTAAAGTCTTTGATAGTAAAGTAAATACTAGATTTGGATTACTGCGCAGAAACAGATTTCTTTGTCTGTCACGAATCTGGGTCTAATTCTCCGTAGGTAACTCAGAAAATTAAGCCAATTTACGTGAGTGATCCTCAGATATGTACGCAACTTTCATTCAATTTGGGAATTTTCATTTGAGCAAGTTTGGTGCCCTAATAAAATCCATCTTTACGGACTGTTCTGTTTTGACAGATTCTGCCTTTTATTTCGTGTTGCCTTCTTTGATCCATTAATGTCCAGTAGCTTTATGCAATGTCCAGAAGTGTTAAGAATGATTGTGTCACCTCTGAACATGTTAATTTTTATTGTGCACTAACCCTCTAATGAGTTGTTTCGAGTTTGGTGTGGAGGAAGTTTTCAAGGATCAAGAGAGGAGGATGATACATTATGATCAAGGAGAGTGAAAGCTCTAAGCTTGGGGATGCCCCGGCGGTTCACCCCTGCATATTCTAAGAAGACTCAAGCGTCTAAGCTTGGTGATGCCCAAGGCATCCCCTTCTTCATCGACAACATTATCAGGTTCCTCCCCTGAAACTATATTTTTATTCCGTCACATCTTATGCACTTTGCTTGGAGCGTCGGTTTGTTTTTGTTTTTGTTTTGTTTGAATAAAATGGATCCTAGCATTCACTTTGTGGGAGAGAGACACGCTCCGCTGTAGCATATGGACAAGTATGTCCTTAGGCTCTACTCATAGTATTCATGGCGAAGTTTCTTCTTCGCTAAATTGTTATATGGTTGGAATTGGAAAATGCTACATGTAGTAACTCTAAAATGTCTTGGATAATTTGATACTTGGCAATTGTTGTGCTCATGTTTAAGCTCTTGCATCATATACTTTGCACCCATTAATGAAGAAACACTTAGAGCTTGCTAATTTGGTTTGCATATTTGGTTTCTCTAGAGTCTAGATAATATCTAGTATTGAGTTTTGAACAACAAGGAAGACGGTGTAGAGTCTTATAATGTTTACAATATGTCTTTTATGTGAGTTTTGCTGCACCGTTCATCCTTGTGTTTGTTTCAAATAACCTTGCTAGCCTAAACCTTGTATCGAGAGGGAATACTTCTCATGCATCCAAAATCCTTGAGCCAACCACTATGTCATTTGTGTCCACCATACCTACTACTACATGGTATTTATCCACCATTCCAAAGTAAATTGCTTGAGTGCTACCTTTAAAATTCCATCATTCACCTTTGCAATATATAGCTCATGGGACAAATAGCTTTAAAACTATTGTGGTATTGAATATGTACTTATGCACTTTATCTCTTATTAAGTTGCTTGTTGTGCGATAACCATGCTTCGGGGACGCCATCAACTATTCTTTGTTGAATATCATGTGAGTTGCTATGCATGTCCGTCTTGTCTGAAGTAAGAGAGATCTACCACCTTTATGGTTGGAGCATACATATTGTTAGAGAAGAGCATTGGGCCGCTAACTAAAGCCATGATTCATGGTGGAAGTTTAAGTTTTGGACATATATCCTCAATCTCATATGAGAATAATAATTGTTGCCACATGCTTATGCATTAAAGAGGAGTCCATTATCTGTTGTCCATGTTGTCCCGGTATGGATGTCTAAGTTGAGAATAATCAAAAGCGAGAAATCCAAAATGCGAGCTTTCTCCTTAGACCTT
>NC_061513.1:157448515-157471917 GCF_022539505.1 Lolium rigidum | reverse complement strand
TCTTATTAAGTTGCTTGTTGTGCGATAACCATGCTTCTGGGGACGCCATCAACTATTCTTTGTTGAATATCATGTGAGTTGCTATGCATGTCCGTCTTGTACGAAGTAAGAGAGATCTACCACCTTTATGGTTGGAGCATACATATTGTTAGAGAAGAGCATTGGGCCGCTAACTAAAGCCATGATTCATGGTGGAAGTTTAAGTTTTGGACATATATCCTCAATCTCATATGAGAATAATAATTGTTGCCACATGCTTATGCATTAAAGAGGAGTCCATTATCTGTTGTCCATGTTGTCCCGGTATGGATGTCTAAGTTGAGAATAATCAAAAGCGAGAAATCCAAAATGCGAGCTTTCTCCTTAGACCTTTGTACAGGCGGCATGGAGGTACCCCATTGTGACACTTGGTTAAAACATGTGTATTGCGATGATCCGGTAGTGCAAGCTAATTAGGACAAGGTGCGGGCACTATTAGTATACTATGCATGAGGCTTGCAACTTGTAAGATATAATTTTCATAACTCATATGCTTTATTACTACCGTTGACAAAATTGTTTCATGTTTTCAAAATAAAAGCTCTAACACAAATATAGCAATCGATGCTTTCCTCTTTGAAGGACCATTCTTTTTACTTTTATGTTGAGTCAGTTCACCTATCTCTCTCCACCTCAAGAAGCAAACACTTGTGTGAACTGTGCATTGATTCCTACATACTTGCATATTGCACTTGTTATATTACTCTATGTTGACAATTATCCATGAGATATACATGTTACAAGTTGAAAGCAACCGCTGAAACTTAATCTTCCTTTGTGTTGCTTCAATACCTTTACTTTGATTTATTGCTTTATGAGTTAACTCTTATGCAAGACTTATTGATGCTTGTCTTGAAGTACTATTCATGAAAAGTCTTTGCTTTATGATTCACTTGTTTACTCATGTCATTACCATTGTTTTGATCGCTGCATTCATTACATATGTTTACAAATAGTATGATCAAGGTTATGATGGCATGTCACTTCAGAAATTATCTTTGTTATCGTTTTACTCGCTCGGGACGAGCGGAACTAAGCTTGGGGATGCTGATACGTCTCCGACGTATCGATAATTTCTTATGATCCATGCCATATTATTGATGATATCTACATGTTTTATGCACACTTTATGTCATATTCGTGCATTTTCCGGAACTAACCTATTAACAAGATGCCGAAGAGCCGATTCTGTCGTTTCTCGCTATTTTTGGTTTCAGAAATCCTAGTAACGAAATATTCTCGGAATTGGACGAAATCAACGCCCAGGGTCCTATTTTTCCACGAAGCTTCCAGAAGACCGAAAGGGATACGAAGTGGGGTGACGAGGCGCCGCCACCATAGGGCCGCGCGGCCGGAGGGGGCCCGCGCCGCCCTATGGTGTGGGCCCCTCGTCGGCCCTCCGACTCTACCCTTCCGCCTACTTATAGCCTCCGTCGCGAAACCCCCGATACGAAGAACCACGATACGGAAAACCTTCCAGAGACGCCGCCGCCGCCAATCCCATCTCGGGGGATTCTGGAGATCTCCTCCGGCACCCTGCCGGAGAGGGGATTCATCTCCCGGAAGACTCTTCACCGCCATGGTCGCCTCCGGAGTGATGAGTGAGTAGTTCATCCCTGAACTATGGGTCCATAGCAGTAGCTAGATGGTTGTCTTCTCCTCATTGTGCTTCATTGTTGGATCTTGTGAGCTGCCTAACATGATCAAGATCATCTATCTGTAATTCTATATGTTGTGTTTGTCGGGATCCGATGGATAGAGAATACCATGTTATGTTAATTATCAAGTTATTACCTATGTGTTGTTTATGATCTTGCATGCTCTCCGTTATTAGCAGAGGCTCGGCCAAGTTGATGCTAGTAACTCCAAGAGGGAGTATTTATGCTCGATAGTGGGTTCATGCCTCCATTGATATCCGGGGAGTGACAGAAACCCCTAAGGTTGTGTTGTCTCTGTTGCCACTAGGGATAAAACATTGATGCTATGTCTAAGGATGTAGTTGTTGATTACATTACGCACCATACTTAATGCAATTGTCCGTTGCTTTGCAACTTAATATCTGGAGGGGTTCGGATGATAACTTCGAAGGTGGACTTTTTAGGCATAGATGCGGTTGGATGGCGGTCTATGTACTTTGTCGTAATGCCCAATTAAATCTCACTCGTACTTATCATGACATGTATGTGCATTGTTATGCCCTCTCTATTTGTCAATTGCCCGACTGTAATTTGTTCACCCAACATGCTTTTATCTTATGGGAGAGACACCTCTAGTGAACTGTGGACCCCGGTCCATTCTCTTATACTGAAATACAAATCTCGTTGCAATACTTGTTCTTTACTTGTTTTCTTGCAAACAATCATCTTCCACACAATACGGTTAACCCTTTGTTACAGCAAGCCGGTGAGATTGACAACCTCATCTGTTTCGTTGGGGCAAAGTACTTTGGTTGTGTTGTGCGGGTTCCACGTTGGCGCCGGAATCTCCGGTGTTGCGCCGCACTACATCCCGCCGCCATCAACCTTCAACGTGCTTCTTGACTCCTACTGGTTCGATTAAACCTTGGTTTCTAACTGAGGGAAACTTGCCGCTGTGCGCATCACACCTTCCTCTTGGGGTTCCCAACGGACGTGTCAATTACACGCATCACACATGCCTTGTTCATATTTATCCAGAATAGACTTGACCACCACACCTTGATCGACAGTCCCCTCAAAGAATACACTGGTAGAAAAAGGGGCTTTAGTCCCGGTTGGTAACGGGCTTTAGTCCCGGTTGCGCAACCGGGACTAATTATGCGCGACTAAAGGCCCCCCTTAGTCCCGGTTGCTTATGAACCGCGGATAAAGGCACATCCATGTGGGCGGCAGGCGCTCGTCGGGGCCGAGGACCTTTAGTCGCGGTTGGCCAGGCCAACCGGGACTAAAGGTCTCCGTAGGGTTTAGGGTTTTTACCCCCCTAAATCTGTGTTCTTTTTGTTGTGTTTCATTTCTTTTATATTTTATTTTGTGTTTTATTTTAATTTCAAAGAAGTTTCAGTACACATATTTTACGCTACTATATACACGTTACACGTTGATGCATATGAATATATAATTTCAAACAAGTTTGAAATTTCAAACAAGTACAATTCAAGAGGAATATATAATATTTAGTCTCGGGTGACCATATACAAGAACAACTTCAAACAAGTTTCCATATACAATTTATCAAATTAGAAGTTCTTCGTCCTCGTAATAGTGTTCTCCTTTAGGATGGAGGACTTTATTCATAAAAAATCCTGCCAATTCCTCTTGAATTGGTCGGAAGCGAGCTTCTGGATTAAGCTTCTTCCGCATGTCATTCCTCCACATGTTGATATCCTCAGGCCTCCGCTCAGAGGTGAATCGCCGGACGAACTCACACACATAGTATCCACATAGATTGGTCCCCGGTGGCTGAATATCCATAGCTATCCTTGAAAATGTTAGCTCATCTTTGAATTCACCGGTTATTTTATGTTTGAACCGTTTCCAAACCCTACAAGGGCAAAGAAATTAAATGAACAAGAGAGTTATTAGTTACTTGATATAAGGAAACGAACGAAAGAGGCTGATATAGTGCGCAAATGATTGAAAATAATTACTTTTGCAGCATTTCTCTTAAACCAGACCAATGCTTTGAATCCATATTCAGAGAGTCCATGACGAGAACTCTGGAGTTGTCAAATTCAATTGTTAGCTGAATCCAGTGGAACATGCGGACACGTTACACGCACAGTCATGCATAAGTCATCGATTAGACATAACATGCATGGATTAAACAAAAGAGAATGTGCACAAGACAGAAACACTCACCCAAAATGGTAAGGAAATAAAAATTGACTTTTGAGTGACTGCTTTGTAAGAAACCGATACAAGTCTTTCTCCACGTCTTGGGGGTATCTTTCTAACACATATCCATTGATGATATGTGGGTCAATGAATCCAACATCAAAGATGTTCTTTCTTTTGCATTTCCCAAGCTTCATTCTGCATAATAGCGTACACAAGAATATAGTTAGGACAATATAGTGCAAGCAATGATAGCGTACAGAAGAAATAAATCACTTACAGAACGTAGCAACTCAAGATAGATTTGTCGAGCTCGCGCAGATTGAACAACTGGAACAATTCACTCAAATGAACTTGTACGTGGTATTGTTTGAAGTGATGCTCCTCTCTAACTTCTGCATGAATATATTCTTTGCCGGCCTTATTTTTTATGAAATCCTTGTACCAGCGTAGCAGACTTCGCATATGTGTTGGTAGACTCGCTTCCTGCGCAGGCTCGACGAGAGGCCCATTTGGCACATATTTAAATGCCACCTCACTTATTGGGGCATCCAAGGAGGAAGGTTGTAGATGCATAGAGTCACGGGCCAGGTGCTATGGCTGGAGCTCTGCTCGTCAAAAGGATTCATGCCATCTATACTTAGACCAAATCTTATGTTCCTTGCGTCAGCTGCAAAATCTTTGAACTCTCTGTCGATCTTTCTCCATTGCGTTCCATCAGCGGGGTGTCTCAACTCCCCGTCCGACTTATGGTCCTCTTTGTGCCATCGCAACAACTTGGCATGCTCTTTGTTCCTGAACAGACGTTTCAACCGTGGTATTATAGGAGCATACCACATCACCTTGGCGGGAACCCTCTTCCTAGGTTTCTGGCCCTCAACATCGTCACCAGGGTCATCGCCTCCGATCTTATAACGCAATGCAGTGCATACCGAGCATTCATTCAAATTCTCGTATTCACCGCGGTAGAGGATGCAGTCGTTAATGCATGCATGTATCTTCTGAACCTCTAAACCTAGAGGGCAGACAACTTTCTTTGCTTCGTACGTACTTGCGGGCAACTTTTATTCTTTGGAAACATATTCTTCAACATTTTCAGCAAATTTTCAGATCCTGATTCAGCTACACCTTCATGTGCCTTCCATTTCAGCAAATCCAGTGTGCAGCCCAGCTTTTTCAGACCATTATCGCATCCTGGGTACAGCGACTTTTTGTGATCCTCTAACATGCGATCCAAATTCTCCCTCTCCTTTTCAGTTTCACAGCATCTCCGTGCATCAGCAATGGTTCGACCAAGATCATCAGCGGTCTCATCGCGTCCCTCTTCTTCACCTTCCCCTTCACCTTCCCCACCTTCAGCATCCTCCATGAAAGTATCACCAAAATGATCAGGATAGTTGTCATCGATATCATCCCCTTCTTCACCTTCTTCCATTCTAACCCCTCTTTCTCCATGCTTGGTCCAACAATTATAGCTTGGCATGAAACCATGCCGAAGCAGGTGCACGCGAACGTCTCTTGAGGAAGAGTAACCCTTCTGATTCTTATAGGCAGCACATGAACAGATAATAAAACCCCCCTGCTTGTTCGCATTAGCCACTACGAGGAAATCTTTCAAACCCGTAATGAACTCGCCGGAGAGTCAGTTACCGTACATCCATTGTCGATTCATCTGCATTATTATTATATAAAGTATATAATTAACCATCATGCATTTGATAAACTAACTAGCTAGAAATAATAGAAATTAAACAATGAACTACGCACATGTATATTTTATCAATGACACATGAAAGGTTCAAGTTGCTAACCGCGATCGAGGAGGAAAAATAAATGAGAAAGCTCAAGTCTGGCTCGGACACTTCATATCATGTTTGTTTCATGCTCTCGGGCATTTCATCGAGCACCTTGTGTGCATAAGTGGATCCAAAGGCAAACCCACCACCCCTTGTGAATGGAAGTGGCACACCAAGTTGCTAAGTGAAGTGTGCTGAAGTGCATGCCTGAGGACCTGATGGCGTGTATTTCACACGTTCGTTGGGCAACCCCAAGAGGAAGGTATGATGCGCACAGCAGCAAGTTTTCCCTCAGAAAGAAACCAAGGTTTATCGAACCAGGAGGAGCCAAGAAGCACGTTGAAGGTTGATGGCGGCGGGATGTAGTGCGGCGCAACACCGGAGATTCCGGCGCCAACGTGGAACTCTGCACAACACAACCAAAGTACTTTGCCCCAACGAAACAGATGAGGTTGTCAATCTCACCGGCTTGCTGTAACAAAGGATTAACCGTATTGTGTGGAAGATGATTGTTTGCGAGAGAAAATAGTAAAAACAAGTATTGCAGCAGATTTGTATTTCGAGTATAAAAGAATGGACCGGGGTCCACGAGTTCACTAGAGGTGTCTCTCCCATAAGATAAAAGCATGTTGGGTGAACAAATTACGAGTCGGGCAATTGACAAATAGAGAGGGCATAACAATGCACATACATGACATGATAAGTATAGTGAGATTTAATTGGGCATTACGACAAAGTACATAGACCGCCATCCAAGCTGCATCTATGCCTAAAAAGTCCACCTTCGGGTTATCGTCCGAACCCCTTCCGGTATTAAGTTGCAAAGCAACGAGACAATTGCATTAAGTATGGTGCGTAATGTAATCAACAACTACATCCTCGGACATAGCGCCAATGTTTTATCCCTAGTGGCAACGAGCACAACACAACCTTAGAACTTTACATCCTCTGTCCCGGGTGTCAATGCAGGCATGAACCCACTATCGAGCATAAGTACTCCCTCTTGGAGTTAAAAGTAAAAACTTGGCCAGAGCCTCTACTAATAACGGATAGCATGCAAGATCATAAACAACACATATGTAATAACTTGATAATTAACATGACATGGTATTCTCTATCCATCGGATCCCGACAAACACAACATATAGAATTACAGATAGATGATCTTGATCATGTTAGGCAGCTCACAAGATCCAACAATGAAGCACAATGAGGAGAAGACAACCATCTAGCTATTGCTATGGACCCATAGTCCAGGGGTGAACTACTCACTCATCACTCCGGAGGCGACCATGGCGGTGTAGAGTCCTCCCGGGAGATGAATTCCCTCTCCGGCGGGGTGCCGGAGGAGATCTCCAGAATCCCCCGAGATGGGATCGGCGGCGGCGGCGTCTCGATAAGGTTTTCCGTATCGTGGTTTTTCGCATCGGGGGTTTCGCGACGGAGGCTTTAAGTAGGCGGAAGGGCGAGTCGGGGGCCGGACGAGGGGGCCACACCATAGGGCGGCGCGGGCCCCCCGGGCCGCGCCGCCTTGTGGTGTCGCCACCTCGTGGCCCCACTTCGTATGTTCTTCGGTCTTCCGGAAGCTCCGTGGAAAAATAGGCCCCCGGGTCTTTGTTTCGTCCAATTCCGAGAATATTTCGTTACTAGGATTTCGAAACCAAAAACAGCGAGAAAACGAGAACGGCACTTCGGCATCTTGTTAATAGGTTAGTTCCGGAAAATGCACGAATATGACATAAAGTGTGCATAAAACATGTAGGTATCATCAATAATATGGCATAGAACATAAGAAATTATCGATACGTCGGAGACGTATCAAGCATCCCCAAGCTTAGTTACTGCTCGTCCCGAGCGAGTAAAACGATAACAAAGATAATTTCCGAAGTGATATGCCATCATAACCTTGATCATACTATTTGTAAACATATGTAGTGGATGCAGCGATCAAAACAATGGTAATGACATGAGTAAACAGAGTGAATCATATAGCAAAGACTTTTCATGAATAGTACTTCAAGACAAGTATTAATAAGCCTTGCATAAGAGTTAACTCATAAAGCAATAAATCAAAGTAAAGGTATTGAAGCAACACAAAGGAAGATTAAGTTTCAGCGGTTGCTTTCAACTTGTAACATGTATATCTCATGGATAATAGTCAACATAGAGTAATATAACAAGTACAATATGCAAATATGTAGGAATCAATGCACAGTTCACACAAGTGTTTGCTTCTTGAGGTGGAGAGAAATAGGTGAACTGACTCAACATAAAAGTAAAAAGAATGGTCCTTCAAAGAGGAAAGCATCGATTGCTATATTTGTGCTAGAGCTTTTATTTTGAAAACATGAAACAATTTTGTCAACGGTAGTAATAAAGCATATGAGTTATGTAAATTATATCTTACAAGTTGCAAGTCTCATGCATAGTATACTAATAGTGCCCGCACCTTGTCCTAATTAGCTTGGACTACCGGATCTTTGCAATGCACATGTTTTAACCAAGTGTCACAATGGGGTACCTCCATGCCGCTCTGTACAAAGGTCTAAGGAGAAAGATCGCATTTTGGATTTCTCGCTTTTGATTATTCTCAACTTAGACATCCATACCGGGACAACATGGACAACGAGATAATGGAATCCTCTTTAATGCATAAGCATGTGACAACAATTATTATTCTCATATGAGATTGAGGATATATGTCCAAAGCTGAAACTTCCACCATGAATCATGGCTTTAGTTAGCGGCCCAATGTTCTTCTCTAACAATATGCATGCTCCAACCATAAAGGTGGTAGATCTCTCTTACTTCGGACAAGACGGACATGCATAGCAACTCACATGATATTCAACAAAGAATAGTTGATGGCGTCCCCAGAAACATGGTTATCGCACAACAAGCAACTTAATAAGAGATAAAGTGCATAAGTACATATTCAATACAACAATAGTATTTAAGCTATTTATCCCATGATCTATATATTGCAAAGGTGAATGATGGAATTTTAAAGGTAGCACTCAAGCAATTTACTTTGGAATGGCGGAGAAATACCATGTAGTAGGTAGGTATGGTGGACACAAATGGCATAGTGGTTGGCTCAAGGATTTTGGATGCATGAGAAGTATTCCCTCTCGATACAAGGTTTAGGCTAGCAAGGTTATTTGAAACAAACACAAGGATGAACGGTGCAGCAAAACTCACATAAAAGACATATTGTAAACATTATAAGACTCTACACCGTCTTCCTTGTTGTTCAAAACTCAATACTAGATATTATCTAGACTCTAGAAAAACCAAATATGCAAACCAAATTAGCAAGCTCTAAGTATTTCTTCATTAATGGGTGCAAAGTATATGATGCAAGAGCTTAAACATGAGCACAACAATTGCCAAGTATCAAATTATCCAAGACATTTTAGAGTTACTACATGTAGCATTTTCCAATTCCAACCATATAACAATTTAACGAAGATGAAACTTCGCCATGAATACTATGAGTAGAGCCTAAGGACATATTTGTCCATATGCTACAGCGGAGCGTGTCTCTCTCCCATAAAGTGAATGCTAGGATCCATTTTATTCAAACAAAACAAAAACAAAAACAAACCGACGCTCCAAGCAAAGTACATAAGATGTGACGGAATAAAAATATAGTTTCGGGGGAGGAACTCGATAATGTTGTCGATGAAGAAGGGGATGCCTTGGGCATCCCCAAGCTTAGACAGCTTGAGTCTTCTTAGAATATGCAGGGGTGAACCACGGGGCATCCCCAAGCTTAGAGCTTTCACTCTCCTTGATCATATTGCATCATACTCCTCTCTTGATCCTTGAAAACTTCCTCCACACCAAACTCGAAACAACTCATTAGAGGGTTAGTGCATAATAAAAATTCACATGTTCAGAGGTGACACAATCATTCTTAACACTTCTGGACGTTGCATAAAGCTACTGGACATTAATGGATCAAAGAAATTCATCCAACATAGCAAAAGAGACAATGCGAAATAAAAGACAGAATCTGTCAAAACAGAACAGTCCGTAAAGATAGATTTTATTAGGCCACCAGACTTGCTCAAACGAAAATGCTCAAATTGAATGAAAGTTGTGTACATATCTGAGGATCATGCTCGTAAATTGGCGTAATTTTCTGAGCTACCTACGGGGAGATAGACCCAGATTCGTGACAGCAAAGAAAGCTGGAACTGCGCAGTAATCCAAATCTAGTACTTACTTTTCTATCAAAGACTTTACTTGGCACAACAAAACTCAAAACTAAGATAAGGAGAGGTTGCTACAGTAGTAAACAACTTCCAAGACACAAATATAAAACAAAAATACTGGAGTAAAAACATGGGTTGTCTCCCATAAGCGCTTTTCTTTAACGCCTTTCAGCTAGGCGCGAAAGTGTATCTCAAGTAACATCGAAGGGTGGTGCACCTACAGCGGGGTTTGGAGTTTTCTCAACCATGCATAGTATATTGGATACATAAGTTTCAGCGTCTCCCTTTTCATTAGTCTTGGGCTTGCTACTCTCATCGAATAAATTTTCAGGAACAAGCCAAGCATAGTTATGTTCTAGTGCATCATTCATAGCTAGGAGTTTACATGGTATGGGTGCTTTGATCTCCCCACCATCATTAGCATTATTAGTATACCTTATCCTATCCATGTCCATTTTTTCAAGGAGACTAACAAAATTAGTATGAGAACCAAGCATATTAAATTTAGCGAAGACCTTTCTAGCCTCTCTTGCTAGACCACCAAATTCTCTAAGAAGGGTTTCTAAAACAAAATCTTTCTTTTCCCCTTCTTCCATATCACCAAGTGTAAGAAACATGTGTTGGATTATAGGATTTAGATTAACAAATTTAGTTTCCAACAGGCGAACTAAAGCAGCAGCAGCAATTTCATAAGTGGGAGCAAGATCTACCAAGTGTCTATCTTCAAAATCTTCAATGGTACTAACATGGGTGAAAAATTCTTCTACATTGTTTCTCCCAATGATAGACCCTTGTCCTACCGGTATGTTCTTTGCGGTAAAATTAAAAGGAAACATGATGAAATAAGTAAAGTAAATGCAAGTAACTAATTTTTTTTTGTGTTTTTGATATAGCAAACAAGACAGTAAATAAAGTAAAGCTAGCAACTAATTTTTTTGTGTTTTGATATAATGCAGCAAACAAAGTAGTAAATAAAATAAAGCAAGACAAAAACAAAGTAAAGAGATTGAGAAGTGGAGACTCCCCTTGCAGCGTGTCTTGATCTCCCCGGCAACGGCGCCAGAAAAAGAGCTTGATGGCGTGTATTTCACACGTTCGTTGGCCAACCCCAAGAGGAAGGTATGATGCGCACAGCAGCAAGTTTTCCCTCAGAAAGAAACCAAGGTTTATCGAACCAGGAGGAGCCAAGAAGCACGTTGAAGGTTGATGGCGGCGGGATGTAGTGCGGCGCAACACCAGAGATTCCGGCGCCAACGTGGAACCTGCACAACACAACCAAAGTACTTTGCCCCAACGAAACGAGTGAGGTTGTCAATCTCACCGGCTTGCTGTAACAAAGGATTAACCGTATTGTGTGGAAGATGATTGTTTGCAGAGAAAATAGTAAAAACAAGTATTGCAGCAGATTTGTATTTCGGTATAAAAGAATGGACCGGGGTCCACAGTTCACTAGAGGTGTCTCTCCCATAAGATAAAAGCATGTTGGGTGAACAAATTACGATCGGGCAATTGACAAATAGAGAGGGCATAACAATGCACATACATGACATGATAAGTATAGTGAGATTTAATTGGGCATTACGACAAAGTACATAGACCGCCATCCAACCGCATCTATGCCTAAAAAGTCCACCTTCGGGTTATCGTCCGAACCCCTTCCGGTATTAAGTTGCAAAGCAACGGACAATTGCATTAAGTATGGTGCGTAATGTAATCAACAACTACATCCTCGGACATAGCGCCAATGTTTTATCCCTAGTGGCAACAGCACAACACAACCTTAGAACTTTCTCATCACTTGTCCCGAGTGTCAATGCGGGCATGAACCCACTATCGAGCATAAGTACTCCCTCTTGGAGTTAAAAGTAAAAACTTGGCCAGAGCCTCTACTAATAACGGAGAGCATGCAAGATCATAAACAACACATATGTAATAACTTGATAATTAACATGACATGGTATTCTCTATCCATCGGATCCCGACAAACACAACATATAGAATTACAGATAGATGATCTTGATCATGTTAGGCAGCTCACAAGATCCAACAATGAAGCACAATGAGGAGAAGACAACCATCTAGCTACTACTATGGACCCATAGTCCAGGGGTGAACTACTCACTCATCACTCCGGAGGCGACCATGGCGGTGTAGAGTCCTCCGGGAGATGAATTCCCTCTCCGGCGGGGGTGCGGAGGAGATCTCCAGAATCCCCGAGATGGGATCGGCGGCGGCGGCGTCTCAGTAAGGTTTTCCGTATCGTGGTTTTTCGCATCAGGGGTTTCGCGACGGAGGCTTTAAGTAGGCGGAAGGGCAGAGTCGGGGGCCAGACGAGGGGGCCACACCATAGGGCGGCGCGGGCCCCCCCTGGGCCGCACCGCCTTGTGGTGTCGCCACCTCGTGGCCCCACTTCGTATGTTCTTCGGTCTTCTGGAAGCTCCGTGGAAAAATAGGCCCCTGGGTCTTTGTTTCGTCCAATTCCGAGAATATTTCGTTACTAGGATTTACTGAAACCAAAAACAGCGAGAAAACGAGAGCCGGCACTTCGGCATCTTGTTAATAGGTTAGTTCCAGAAAATGCACGAATATGACATAAAGTGTGCATAAAACATGTAGGTATCATCAATAATATGGCATAGAACATAAGAAATTATCGATACGTCGGAGACGTATCAGGACCTTTAGTCGCGGTTGGCCAGGCCAACCGGGACTAAAGCCCCTCCCGTCCACCAGTTGTCGACCGAGCCCGCTAGAACCAGACCTTCAGTCGCGGGTCGCCTCACGAACCGCGACTAAAGACCCCATTAGCCGCGGTTCGGACATTTTGGGGACTTAAGGGGGCGTATGGAAGCCTCTTTTTCTACTAGTGATAAAAGACTGTCATCTACAAACAACAAATGAGAAATGTCTGGTGCCCTACGGCAGATGTGAAATTAACGAAGGGCATTGCTCTTTATTTCCTTCCTGATCAGGCAAGATAGACCATCAGCAACAAAGAGAAATAAGTATGGCGAAAGAGGATCACCTTGGCGGATACCACGGGACGGGGTGAAAGGGTCCAACATATGTCCGTTAAAGTGAATCGAGAACCGCACTGTGGTGACACACGCCATCACCCACCAACTGACTATGAAAGCCCAATTTTGCTAAAACCCCTTCGAGAAAACTCCAATCCACACGATCATACGCCTTAGCCATATCCAATTTATACGCACAAAAATTCCTCCGAGCAGCTGGACCTGACTGGATAGAATGGATACACGCAAAGGCCATGAGTGCATTATCAGTTATAAGACGTCCAGGAATAAAGGCACTTTGTGTCGGCGAGATGATGTCCTGTAGAATAGGTCGAAGCCGATTCACAAGACATTTCGATATCACTTTGAAAATCACATTACATAAACTTATTGGACGAAAATCCTTCAGTTCCTCTGGATCATTCTTTTTTGGGATTAACACAATCACAGTATCATTGACCTCCTCAGTCATAACTCCATCATGGAAAAAATGCTGAACAACCTTAACAATATCGTCACGCAGGAGGCCCCAATTCCGCTAAAGAAAGCGTGCTGAAAAACCATCCGGCCCGGGGGCTTTAAGAGAACCAATTTGGAAGAGAGCATCACTCATCTCTTTTTCAGAAAAAAGGGTACACAGGTCCGAATTCATGTCATTAGTAATGCACCGATCAAGCAGCCCAGTTATAATATCCGGGTTGATGTTTTCATCTTTAGTATAAAGATCTTGGAAAAAGTCCCTTGCCATGTTTTCCATCTCAATAGTATCAGACGTCCATGCTCTAATTCCCATTGTTTTCATTCCCACATGATCAATGAGGCGGACCATACCAATCCTACACTTTTCATATTCCTTCAATTTTTTACCTTCTGAAAGTTTTGGAACTTGATCTCGGTGCGATTGACATGCTTTGATCGTACGGTGCAAGATTGCTTCCCGAATCATGAGACTTCGAAAGCATCTGCCATTGAGTACTGAATATCCGCTCTAGCGTTTCTATCTCTGAACATTATTATTCGAGGATTATGTCACTAATTTATCAGAGGGTGTGAAATCATTCAAACAGACAACAGTGCGGCAAAATCATGGTGTCGCATGGGAACAAAATGCAAGGGTTCCATCGATATCTTTTCCTTCACATATGCTCTTTGTTTCGGTGAAACTTCTCCCCAGCACAACAGTGACATGCATGCGTACATGTGGTGGAGACATCTTTGCAGCTGCCTTTCGTGCAATTGTCTCGCACTCTCACGGATATTCCGTTCTGCCGTGCGGTGATCGGCAAAAAAAAAAGTTATGATTTTCCTTAGATTCTATGCGAATTAGAGCTTGTTTGAGACAAATAATCGGCATGTTGTCAACTAGAGCGATCAGCCAATGAGGTTTGATCCAGCACGAATGACGGTGTAATTTACTTATTGTTCTTCCGTCCTCTTAAGTTATTTCATCCTTTGTGTCACATGTTAAGAGCCTATGTTAAGAAGAATATTTAAGATGTACGTATTTTTGTTATGCGTATCCCGGCCGTAACTATTGGCTGTATCATCTTGAAGCAAACAAAAAAGAAACAGTCAAACTGCACTAACTTTGATCAAATTTATTGGTAAAGTTATTTATATCTAGAATTTTAAATTTTATATACCATGGAGTAAAATATAATACATGACATTTCTAGTGGAATTGATTTGATATTCCAAATAATTCTATTTTTTAGTATAAATTTGATCAAAGTTTACACAATTTAACTTTAGAACTAATATGCACTATATTTCGGCATAGAGGGAGTATTTCAAAAGGCAATACCAGAAGTAAACAATTGGTCAACTGCATGGGCGCATCGCATGGTTGTTCTGTAAAATGGCTGCATTGTAATGGATCCACTCTACCCCCTCTGTCCCCTCGTGTAGCTGTTATGGGGCAACCGAGGGAACCCTCAAAAATTCGTTGCCTCCCGTCTTCACCCCCGTTGTCGTGGGGGGCTCCCAACCGCCTCCTCGTTCGATGGGTCAGCCGTGATGGCACCTTTGGGTTCGGATATGGCGTAGCCGCAGACGTCAGGACGTCTTTCAACGCGGCAGGTAGCGTTGATGCCTTCTCCGGGTAGGACGATGGTGGGTGGTGTGGAGGTGGCCTTCCCCTTCAGTGGCTCGGCCCCTCTGGCTGATGTGCGCGGTTTGGTACCGAGGTAGGGGGTCGGTGAGGTCTACGATCCGACACAGTCAAAGCTGATGACGGTGACATCCTTTAGAGTCGCACCTTGTTCAAGGTGATGTTGTTGGGATTCTCCCGCTTCATGCCTAGAGGTTCGAGGGAAAACCCTAGATCTAGGTCTCTAGGATCGGACAATGCCGACACTGTGTCGCTCTCCCTGTTGGGGGCATCATCTTGAAACACGTGATGCCTAGAGAGGTCTTCTAGTGGAGCTTTGTTTCAGCTACTGTGTTGACGGCGGCGGATCTTGGCGGCATTGGTGCAGCGAGGTCTCGGCGGCGGACGCATGATGATGAATGCGCGCAGGGTGGTGGCGCTCTTTGGGGCTATGGCGACATCGTCAGCAGGAACAACAATGATTATTCGGAAATTTATTCTCAAGATTGCTCAACAGATTGTTGATGGTAACAACTTCTGTAGTGTGTGCATGAGATGTTCGCTAAGAGTTTGCTAGACCGGATACGCGTTCTAATTTTGCTTAATGGGTGTCTCGAGGTATGTGATACATGTTTAGGATACAAGGACATATGTGACACAGCACGCATGCTATGGACTATGAACACACAATTCAACGGACATGAACGAAGCTTCAACCTCGATCTCTGTTCTGCAGAATTCTAAGAACTCGTGGTGGTCGTCATGTCGTGCGTGCATGGGGCCTGGAGATCGATCGACCGAGGGACAGAGAGAGAGACCACACGACGTCACGGCGGCAACTCGAGCGTGGGCCGGTAGCTGCACCACCTAGCGCGAGCATGATCGGACGGACGGACGACAAAAGCACGCCGGCCATGCATGTGATGCGAGAGCTTGGACGACGACAAATCGCCCACAGCTTTTCTGCCTGTTTTCTTCGCGGCTGCCTCGCCGGACCACGTCGTGCATGTGCACGCACGCACGGCCCGTGTGGGTTCGGTCCCGGCCGGCCGGCCCGGCGTTGCATGACATGTCTGTGCCAGTGTTTGCCCAGTCACCGCCTTCTCTTGATGAACTCTACCCACCTCACCCCCTTTAATATGCCCTAGGACCATTTCTTGTTTGAACTGACGTCCAGATCACCAAGTTTTGACGGAAATAAGTGATCCTCTAACAAATATTAGGTTCAATTATTTCCGTCACTTATTAAGTTTTCAAAACTAACTGAAACTAGTTTTCAACGAAATTAGCGCTTCTCAATCCTGGCGATTAGAGAAATATGTTAAGATGATGGCCTGCCATGGGTCTTTTAGGGAAGGGGGTGGATTGTGTATCACGATGATGATCTTGTCACCTAGGATGGAGGAATATGTTAAGATAAGGGTCTGCTATGGGTCTTTTCGGTAAGGGGGTGAATTCTTTGTGAAGATGATGACCTAATATAAGGAGTTGATTTGTAAGTTGCAATACAACCGAGTTTGCTCATTTTTGCGATGACTTGTTTGAATGTGTAAAGAACTACATGAGTACATACCATGTATATGCAAGAATGCATATTATAACTAATATTTTTGAAAGTTTTGATATATAAGGCAACAACTAAAAATTGTATGGACTCACATAAACACCAAACAACTAAAATGAATCAGTGGGCAACACACAACTAAAAAGTATCACATAATCAAAATCTTCCATGCACATTGCACTTATAGCCATAGTTCTAAAAACCGGACCGGACCGCCGGTTGAACCGAAAAAACCCGGAACCAAGCCCTTCACCGGTCTTTTTGGCGCACTAGACCGCTCGCGCACCTGACCAGTGAAAACCTGACGAACCGCGGCACAACAGGCGGTTTTGGAAGAAAACCAGGAGTACTGAATCGCCGGTCCAACCGGTAGAAGCATTACTTCGCGTGAAAAATTAACCAAGCCCTTCACCGGTCTTTTTAGCGCACTAGACCGCTCGCGCACCTGATCCAGTGAAAACCGGACGAACCGTGGCTCAATTGAGCTATAATTGTTTGATGACTAGAGAAGATAGCAGTTTGTTTTATACATAGGTCACACGATAGGGGCTTTGCCTTTTTACGCCGCATGGCATACGTGCATGTTCTGTACGCTAGATTTGCTACCTTTTAGCATTGCTGAATGCAAAAAAATGAATTACACAAGCGTGTGTTAGGTGCTTGGCTGTATTAGACATGGCAAAGTTGGTAAGTTGTTGACTACTTTATAAATTATTATAAAAATTTGCAAGTCTAAAATATATTTGTCTACATGATTATTTATTTACTGCAGTATTTATAAGTAAAATATACTACTCTATATCTTAAAAAACCAGATAATAAACCGGTGAACCAGATGGTCCGACCAGGTAAAAACCTAAACCGATAGCCTTACCGGTTCGGTCATCGGTCCGGTTTTTAAAACTATGCTTATAGCTCAACTTATGTCTCCCACTATCAGTTACTGAAAGATTCACAAGAATCAATAGCCACACTAGAAAGATTGGAGAAACAAATATCTTCATATTTTTACCATATGCTTTCTTTCACCCCTGGTATCGCATTGGGCTTACTACTTTTATAAAATTATCATTACTTTTATACAATTTTTAATTTTCACAATTTGATCTCCGGGCAAAATAAAATAATGACAAATTATACAAAACTTTTTTATCTTTTCCGAAAAGATTTGTTTTAGGCTACATGATTATAATGTCTATATTTTATTGGCATACTTAACAACACAAAAATTTCGCTAAATGTTAGGTGCAATGTTCTTTATTCTACAATTGTAATTAGTATCTTAAAAAAACTGTATTCATAACAAATATTATTTTCTGAGTTATTTTTAGCAATTTCACAAAATAAAATGTGTATGCGTATTTATGGTAAATATCTCTAGAGCATACGACCTAACAAATATCTTAGAGTAGTTTCTAGTATATATTTATTAAAACTTGAAAAGTATAAATTGATAGGCTGACATGATGCTTACCATTTTTATGGTCGAATGGCTAACAAGTTACAATTGGTTCAATAATAAATTGAAAACGTGTCTATGCTTTAAATTGGGTTTCTGGTAGCCTCGCTTCTACTACTCACCAATATAAACCGATCTGCACTCTGCTTGGTTCACATAGATAAATGTTCTGCCTTTTTTGACTGAAATGTTCCGCTTTTTAACAACTAACTGATTTCTTTTTTGGCATAGCACTAAGCTAACAATGGTGTAGTATCGTACCTTATGCAATCAGGCTGACTCGTCTTGCCAGTGTAGCCATACCATACAAAAATACCTAGGCGTTCAGAGAAACATTTGATTTTTGCGAGCTGATGGACCTAGGCTACGAGGAAACTCATGGAGTTTTGAAAAACGAGTTGTGGGTGGCACATACTGCAGAGTCAGGTTGGATCGCGTGCTAGCCACCACGAGTTGGAGCTCGCGGGACCCGCTAGCCACTCTGTCACACCTTACAGTTGTTGCATCGGACCACTCGCTAGCAATGCTATGTCAATAAGCGCTCAAGGCTCAGTTGGAGAATCTATGATGACAGCATGACCGTGTCGGATCAACATATAAAGAATGTTTGGTGGAGCTGAATCACAAGGAGGAAACTATGTGGCGCCAAAGGTCTCGTGTGCAATGGTTTGTTGAAGGGAATCGTAATACCTGAAATTTTCAAGCTGCGATCAAGCAAGTGAAAGAAAAGAAACTATATTGGGAGGTGGAAATGTCATGACGGAACTTTCACCACAGATTGCCAGGAAATGAGTGGCATGGGTAGAAATTTTCACCATGACTTGTACTCCACGGAAGGTACTAGAGGCATGGCTGAGTTTTTAAATTTTGTCCCAATCTCTGTGAGCCAAGAGATGAATGACATACTTGTGGCCCCATTTGAGGAGTCAAAAGTGAAGGTGTCACTTTTTCACATGTATCCACTGAAAGCACCAGGACCAGATGGTTATCCTGCACATTTTTTTTCACAAACATTGGAATCTTTGTGGTAAGGAGGTTACAGATGTAGTGTTGCAAAGTCTTAGAAGTGATAATTCCTCCCTAAGGTTTCAAGCACAGAAGATCTTGGATAGTTCCTCCCTATAAGTTTATGCAATATCATAATTTACAAGATTACATCCAAAGTTCTCGCCAATGGGTGAAGGTAAAATTACCCGAGATCATCTCTAAGGAACGGTTGGTCTTTGTTCGTGGACTGTTGATCAGTGATAACATCATTACGACATATTAGTGCTTGCACTTTATGAAGAGAACTAGTGCAAAGAAGCATCAACATTGTGCCCTCAAATTGAACATGTGGAAGGCCTATGATAGAGTTGAGTGGACTTATCTCGCGCATGCTACGCATGGTTTTTCATACATGTTGGGCAAATCTGGTAATGATCGTAGTATCCTTGGCTTCATTATAAGTATTATTTAATGGTACTCTTTTGAGTAATTTTAGCCGTCCAGGGTCTCTGCTAAGTTGAGCCAATATCCCCATACTTGTTTTTACTTGCATCAGAGGGCCTTTTAGGCCTTCTCAAACAAAGTCGTCAATCATTGCATCTACAAGGGATCAAGGTGGCTCCCACATCCCTGGCTATGAATCACCTCCTTTTTGTTGATGCTAACCTATTGTTTGTAAAAGCCAATGTGGAAGAAGCTAGTGAAGTTAACGACTTGCTTGAGAAGTATTACAATGCATTAGGTTAGAGAGTTAATTTGGATAGGTCCCTTGTGTTTTTAGCAAGGGTTGTCTAGAGGAGAGAAGACAACCTGTTGAGGCTACTCTTAGCATACCTAATGATACCTTAAACGATAAGTACCATGGGATGCCCTATGATATCGGCGAATCCAAGAGTGGGGCATTCAAGTACCTCAAGGACCGTATTTGGAAGAAAATTCAAGGGTGGCTTGAGAAGCTTCTAGAGACTAGCGGCAAGGAGGTTTTGACTAAATCAGTTCAGGCCATTCCAACTTTCTCCATGTCGTGTTTTAAGCTGCCAAGTGGATTATGTCAGGAAAGCAACTCAATGCTCCGCAGCTGGTGGTGGCGTAGCAAGGATGCAAAGTGCAAGATGACTTGGGTTTCTTGGTAAACTATGTGCTCATCGAAGTTTGCAAGGGGCCTTGGTTTTCGAGATGTATAACTATTCAACTTGGCCATGCTTGCACGCAGAGCATTGCGCATCCTCCAGAACCCAAACTCTTTGAGTGCGCTCGTTCTGAGCTGTATATTACCCTTCCTTGGAGTTTCTTTATGCTATGATTAGATCAGCCCTTTCACAGATTTGGTGAGCAATCGTAGAAGGCCGCAATGTTATGAAACAAAGCCTGATCATGCGTATTGGTAGGGGTGAGACAAGAAATGCTTGGAATCCGAATTGGTTACCTCGAGATTTTATGTTACGACCTCTTGTCTGCATGTAGGATGATGCCCCGGTCTCTGTTGCATCCTTCATCGACAATTGATCAGCCACCTAGAAGGTTGATCTTCTTGAGAAGAACTTCCTCCCTATGGATTGCCGAGATCATCAGATCGATTCCGTTGGGAACAAAGAAATTGGCAGATTCTTGGGCTTGGCATATCACAAGAAGGAGGTTCTCTCGGTCCGATCTGTCTACCTCCTCCTAGTTCAAACAAAGAGGATAAGGGATAAAGGGAAGCATGGTTAGACGGACGATCAGAGGGATCCAATACAACAAAGGAAGGGAAGCTATGTCAGCGGCGTTGGTGTGTGCAAGTACCATCTCGAAACTTCGCATTTTCCTCAGGCGCGTGGCTCACCAATCTATACCCACAGGGGATGTACGCCATCACCGCCAGATGGAAAAGACACGCTCGTGCTCAAAATGTGGAGAGCAAGATTCGCTGAGACACTCCCTGCTAAATTGTACAGTCGCTCATTGTGTCTTTGCGCTTGCGAACGAGGAGATGGTGGAACATATGAGCGGACCGAAAGACCCATCTGCCAAACAATGGATGTTCCTCATGATTCAGCCTGTAGCCCATGAGGAGTTTGTGACAATGGTGGTGACCCTGTTGGCAATTTGTTACGCCAGAAGGAAGATCATCTTTGATGGCGAGTTACACAGCCCTCTGTCAACGCATTCTTCAGTGGAGAGTTCCTTGCGAGATCTCTATATAGTGCAGGAGAGGGGCGACCGTAAACGAGCTCACATGAGGTGGATCCCGCCATGTTTGGGGTTTGCAAAGCTAAATGTTGATGCGGCCGTCTCCAAAATTTGTTTCCCTAAATCTCAACGCTACGAGCTAGCTCAAGATCACAGAGAGAAAGAGAGACACGAGAGGTTTTTTGGTGTTGTGTTCAACATCAACAAATTTTCCGTTTTGCATCCTTTTATTCAGCGATTACAATACGAGGCCGAGCAACGCGCCCCACGACTTGATCGTGCCATCCCACGATCCGAGCGACGCGCTCAGCAAGCTACGACTAAGTCCAGTCAGCGTCTATCACGCAAATATTCCGGATACTAGCTACCAAGACTGACGAAACTGACAGAAGAAAAAACTAGCTAGTACTGATACAGGGACGACATGGTTTAAGCTAACAATCTCCCCCTCAACCCTGTCGTCCAAGCTTGACATCGACGATCCCCAGTTTGTATCGAAGCTCCTGAAAGCAAACTCGACCAAGTGACTTTGTCAAGATGTCAGCTCTCTGATCTTTAGTCCTCATGAACTCGACAACAACCTCTCCCTTCTCCACTCGATCATGGATAAAGTGATACTTGAGATCGATGTGCTTACTTTGATCATGGAGAACTAGACTCTTGCACAGCGATATGGTGGACTTGTTGTCGATGTAGAGGACGAACGGCGCAGTTCTCTTGTTCAGCAACTCGCCGAGAAGATGGGCCAGCCAAATGCCCTGGCAGGCCGTGGTCGCGGCTGCTATATATTCCGTCTCGCATGAGGACTTGGCGACCACTGACTATTTCTTCGATTGCAAGCTGATCGGACTCTCTCCAAGGAAGAACAAGATACCTGACGTGCTCTTCCTTGAGTCCACGTCACCAGCATGGTTAGTCACTGAATCCAATGAGTGTGGCACTGTCTCCATAACAATATCTGCACCCAAAGTTCAGTGTACCGGCGATGTACCTCAGCAGTTGCTTCACTGCTGCAAAGTGGTCGCTCGCCGGTGACTCCATGAATCTGCTCAAGTACCCCACTTCGTATGTGATGTCAGGACGCGTGTGTGTGAGGTATCGGAGGCTGCCAATTATGCTTCGATAGAATGTTGCATCTACTGGCTTCTCCTTGCTTTCCTTCGACAGTTTGCATCGAGCTTCCATCGGTGCTTGAGTGGAGTTGCACCCCTCCATCCCTGCCTTCTCGAGCAGTTTGGAAGCGTAAGCAGCTTGACAGATGGTCGTGCTCCCCCGTTCCTGCTTCACCTCGAGTCCCAAGTAATAGCGAAGGAGGCCCAGGGCACTCATACTGAAGAGCTGCTTCATTTCCTCCTTGAAGTACATCACCTCCTGCTCAACTGCTCCAGTGATCACGAGGTCATCCACATAGACCCCGATGAGGAGGAGCGTATCTCTAGACCCTCGAGAGTACACTTCATGCTCAGATGCACTGCGGTTGAACCCGAGCGACTCCAAGCTTGCATCCAACTTGGAGTTCCACGCCCTCGGTGCTTGGCGCAGGCAGTACAACGCTTTGTGCAGCTTGTAGACCTTGTGCTCATGTCCATCTGCAACAAAACCTGGCGGCTGCGAGACATAGACGATCTCCTCCAGTTCACCGTTCAGGAACGCGGATTTCACATCCATATGGTGCACTCCCCAGCCGCGTTGTGCAGCCAACGCGATGATCAGCCTTACTGACTCCATCCTTGCCACAGGTGCGAATACTTCATCGAAATCCACCCCTGCTCGCTGGACGTAGCCCTTGGCAACGAGTCGAGCCTTGTGCTTGACAGTGTGGCCTCGCTCGTCCTTCTTCACCTTGTAGATCCACTTCAATCCAATGGCGCGGTGCCCAGCTGGAAGTGAGGTGAGTGTCCAAGTGTCGTTGGCGTCAATGGACTGGAGTTCATCCAGCATCGCACGGCGCCAGCAGTCCTCGCGTTCAGCTTCAGTGAACGAGGTGGGATCTTCTCTTGCCATCAAGTTCGTGGCTTCATCGTCAGAGTCCTCTTCCAACTGGGGATGCTCCGCCTGCGGTGGCAGCTCGCTCGGCGCGCCAAGAAGGTCGCGCACGTGTCGGTAGCGCTGCGGCACCGAGGGACTGTCTTCCGCATCAAGGCCGTCCGATCGTGGTGTCGGTGGCGTCGTGAACTGGACAGGTGCTGGAGAGAGACTCTTGCCACAGGAGCCTCCTCCCCTTCCTATCGGTGATGGTGGCGTCGTCAC